>NC_136959.1:32534840-32537340 GCF_032717465.1 Coenobita brevimanus | reverse complement strand
CCTTGCCTGAATCCGTGCTGACTTTCGTTTATAAGATTAAATCTTTCTAAGTGTTCTCTAATCTTATTTGCCAAAATTGACTCTAACATTTTTCCTACTATTGACGTTAGACTTATCGGACGATAATTCGACGCAGCTGATTTATCACCCTTTTTAAAGATGGGCACTACGTTTGCGGTTTTCCACGCCTCTGGAACTTCTCCTGAACTTAAAGAGTCATTAAATAACGTTAAAAGTGGCTGACATAATTCTTTCTTTGGTTTCTTTTATAATTTTTGCATATATATCGTCCGGACCTGGCGATTTTTGAGGTTTTAACTTGTTAATTTCTTTCAATACGTCCTCCTTACTAATGGTTATTTTACTAAGAATATTTTCCGTATTCTCATGGTAAATATTTGCTGCTTGAGGGACCAGGCTTAGATTTTCCTTGGTGAATACTGATATGAAATAATTATTTAGGATGGAGCACATTTCTTTATCTTCACTGGTAATGTCACCTGATTCTGTTCTGAGTGGTCCTATCCTATCTTTATTTTTCGTTCGGTACATTTGATAAAAACCCTTGGGGTTTACTTTTGATTCACTTGCAACCTTAATTTCATAACTTCTCTTTGCTTTTCTTATCTCCCTCTTTTACTTCTCTATTTAAAATTGTGTACCGTTTACGTAAGTGTTCCTCTCCACGTTTTATTTTTCTATATATTCCTTTCCTTTGGCCTATGAGAGATTTTAATCTGTTGTTTAACCATCTTGGTTCTGAATTGTTAGTTCTAAACGGTTTTGAAGGAATATATCTATCTTGGCCTCCGTATATTATATTTATTAACTCGTTATACTTCTCACTGGTCGAACGTCTGTTTGGTACTGGAGCTGAGTTAATTTCCGTCACCTGGACTACATTCCTATCTACCACCTCCCCCCTCACAGACACCTGACGGACGTCCCCACGTGCTTCCTGCGCCTGACCTATGACCTGGGGATCCCCACTAACCTGACATTCCCTCAAATTGCTAATCTCCCTGTGGAATACCGTTCGAAAATAAGCTCTTAAGCCATCGAAATCTCCTAGACGAAAATTAGGAACGGTGGAGGTATTTTCAGTGGAACAGACATCCCAAATAAATTTGAACTTAATTTCTTCATGATCGCTATTACCAAGTCGTCTCACTGTTGTTTACTGAGAGCGACGACAGCAGCGGGGACGACTTTGACGTAACTGGGAGGGATTGTGGGTGGCAAGGCTCATCAAGCAGTGGTGAGGAGGATGACAGTGAAGACGGGGATAATGAGGATGAAGGTGAAAACAGTGAGGAGTCACAAGTTACCCTGCGTGAGGACTCAGCGTTTTCGTTTTCCTGGTCAGAGGGGTCAGACTTTGTACCAGACCTACCGAACTTTCGGCGTGAGAGCAGTGGTACAACTGAAGACTGGCCCTGTAACGACGAGGCAAGGGAAAGTGACTACTTCCGTGCCTTCTTGGATGACGAGGTGATGTCATTCGTGGCTGAGAACACCAACAAATATTACCGTTGGGTGTCTCAGCATATGGACTTCATCTCCCCGAATTCCAGGGTACGACAGTGGGTGGACACCACACCCAGGGAGCTCATTGTTTTCATCGCCTTGATGCTGGTGATGCCACTGTGCAAGAAGCATGTTCTTCAGCATTATTGGCGCAATGACCCCTTGACCAACACTCCTCTGTTCCGTAAATACATGCCTCGTGACAGGTTTTTATTGCTGTTAAGTTTTCTTCATTTTGCAGACAATGAAAACCCTAAAAACGATGATCGTATCTGGAAAGTGAGAGAAATATTTTCGATGGTCCTTTCACGGTTCAAGAAATATTTCTACCCCTTTCAGAAGATGGTCATTGAAGAGTCACTTATGCTATTCAAGGGTCGTCTCATTTTCAAGCAGTATATCCCATCAAAGAGACATCGCTTTGGCATAAAACTGTTTGTGTTATGTGACTGTGAGACAGGATTTGTGCTCGACATGATCGTGTACACAGGCACAGACACAGATATAGGAACTGTCAGCAAGAAAGACCCCATGGGCATGTCTGGTGCCATCGTCAAAAAGATGATGGCAGACTACATGGGCAAGGGTCATATTCTTTACACTGACAATTGGTATACTAGCCCTGCTCTCTGTCAATTCCTACATGATAACAAGACTGGGTCATGTGGAACTGTACGGACATCCAGGAAGTTTATGCCAAAGTTCAACGAAGAGAAGATCCTTATTGACGATCCTAGTTCTAGTGACACGCCAGATGATGAAGAGGCAGCTCACGCCCATCACAAGAGAAGCCAGAAGCGACGAAGGGGTCGAAAGGATAAGTTCATTCAGAAGGAGAAGTCCGGCAAGGTTGTAGCTTTGAAGTGGAATGACAGACGTGCAGTCCACCTACTCTCCACTATCCACAAAGGCGAGCTTGTTCAAACTGGCAAGGTTCACTACTGCACCAAAAAAACAATCATAAAGCCTGATG
>NC_136959.1:32512340-32529840 GCF_032717465.1 Coenobita brevimanus | reverse complement strand
CTTATGAGGTGTAACTGTGTCTGAAATCACCTCTCCCATGACGTGACCTTGGCGTAATCGAGGTCACCATGGCTCCTGCAGCGCCTCCCTCGGGATGTATTAGTAGAGATCACTGTGCCTGCTCTCACCTCAGTTTGCTCGCTTTGTGTACTTTAGCTCCGCAAATATATGCTGGAGCCACATAGCAAAGGAGTTTTATATGCAACTAAAAGCTACGGTATAATGCCAACTAGAATGGAAAAATTATATATATACTTTTATTTCCATCAGTGTCTACATTTGTTTCATATTTGTGTGTCCGTTTATGAAACCTATTTTTTCTACTTGCTTGTTTGGGTGATCAGTCTGTTTCCTCTTTGCATTACACACACACACACACACAGACACACATACACACACACACACACACACACACACACACACACACACACACACACACTCACACACACACACACACACACACACACACACACACATGCACACACGCACACACCGGACTCATCAAGCTAAATGCCTATTAATCATCTTATGACTCCTGCAGTGCACCAAAACTGCACATTTATTATATTCATTGAGATCATCTGAGATCAGTAACACAGACTTAGCTTCAGTGACAGATATTCAGTACGACTTTAACATGGTCCTCCGTCCATTTGTTTCTTCTTTAACCCAACGAAACTCAGCCTTCTTTGTTTAATTCTTCCTATGTCCGGACTTTCTCTGTTTAGCTTCGGACTGACATGAAAAGCCAGGGAGGTTAGATAAATCCCTAATAATCCACTTGTATATGACAGATATTCGTAATCTGGTCCCAGCAAGATTAAACTAAAGGACGTCTGCCGGATTCAAGGGATTAACAAACGATTAATCCAAGAGGTCATTCCAGGGTACTGTGACAAGTACGCCTCCAAGCTCCTCCACCCACACCTCATCGCTCCAGCCATTTTCAACACCTCCAGTTGTAATACCCCAGTTGGTTTCCTGATCTCCCTCAGTTTTCCTTTCAGTACAGCTACATCACCTATGTTTCTAAGCACTTTTTTTTCGACGATTAATTTTTTACACACTGCGCATGATTAACTCACTGCCGTTCATGCCATCTTTATACTACTTTTACATCTCCCTCCATTCTCCCTTGTCAGCAGTACACGATCCTTCATATTTAGTTCATTTATAAGCCTCCTTAATGACCAGGGTAGGACACCACGGTTTGACGATGAACTAAATGATAACTCCCGTTTCTCAGAAGCTGTCATTCTGTTATTTGTTCAGTTAAGTTCTGATAATGCAAAGTGATTAGTACATATTAATGGTTTCATGTTTCAGTAGAACGCCAGAAGGGTATTAACACTGCCTTGTCCTTTAGGATTCTGTACTGAGTGAATGAGAAACTGAGATACCCAAAAAAAAGAAAAAAAAAATGAAGGGAAGATTGTAAATGATATATATATGGTTTCTGACTGCATGATCAATCTTTATTAGAACCCTTCAGAGATGAATGGAGATCACTGGTACTTCAATTATTTTTTGACATGCCGCAAAGAACAAAGGTTGCAAGATTATAAAATTTGTGTGTGTGTGTGTGTGTGTGTGTGTGTGTGTGTGTGTGTGCGTGTGTGTGTGTGTGTGTGCGTTAAATCCTACTCCGGACACAGGTTTATGGCCCTATTCCCTGAGGTTCAGCACACACACACACACACACACACACACACACACACGTGCGCATGACCAGAGATAATCAGACATTAACGCCAAAACACAAAGATACCATCACAGACGTTAAAGTGCCCCAACAGAAATACACAAATACAGCAACACAGATATACACATGCACCACCAAAAAAAAAAAAAAAAAAAAAAAAAATCTGAAACACTTTTCCTGTCATAGCCTTCTTCCCTGTCGGCTGAATGGTTTCCGTCGGGGATGCTCTAATGCCAACCTTTTCACCTTCTTTTCTGAATCCTGGTCATCATCTTTTCGCGACCTTGCTGTTGAGGTCTTTTGACTGAGTTTGGCATAAATCTTTAAATTTCCATACTGCTCGCTTTGACATCTATCCATTTGGCCGTGCCTTCAGTTTTTGTTTCGTTTCTGCTTGATCTATGGGCAGTGTTGTTAACAGTGTTGTTCCTCAGGATTCTGTCCCATCATCAACTCTCTTCCTTCTTTTTATCAGTGATCTAAGCTTCACATCAAACATTCACTCATACAGTGATAACTTCAGTCTTCACCTCTCCATCCCCTTCTCACAGCGTCCGTCAGAGTAGTTACTTCAGAAATCGTGGGATGAGGCTACGACACACCTACTGTTATTTTTGACTTGGCTCATATTACTGATTGGGATAAAAGAAACCTTGTTGTTTTCAGTGCATGAAATACTCAGTGCCTACACCTTTTGACTCACCAAAATCTTCTGCAGGAGTATCCTTTAACATCCAACAATATGCATGTCAATCCTTCATTTTCTTCCAATATCCTTGGGGTTTATCTCTTTCGGAACCTATCATGTAAAAATCATATTACCTTTCTTGTAAAATCTGCTTCCAAGAGGTTTGGTGTGCTAAGACATCTTCGTGCCTTCTTTACCCCCACAGAGCTGCTGACTTTGTACAGAGGCCTTGTTCTCCTCTGTTTGGAGTAGAACTTGCATATACTCTATAGGCAGCTCCCCATGTACATCTCTTCTAAACAGGGTGGGACAGAGATTTCGCCTCATCAACTCTCCTCCTTTTCCTTGTTCTTCAGTCTCTGTTTCTTTGCCGCACTGCTCATTTATCTCCTTACTACCTTTGCATCAGTGGTCGCTACTCTTCTGAACTATATGCTTGCATCCCTCCGTTATGGCGAGCAGGTACCACCCGTTTGACAATTTACTCTTCTAAAACATACAGCTGTGAATGCAGTACAGGTGGTCTTGATGCTGAGCCAGAGTTTCCATCGAATAAAAGGCACTCTTTCTTCGTATTAATTAAGCTGTGTCACTAACGGATGCGTAAGTATTCTCAGTATTGCATATTCAGACAGTCTGGTTTCAAAATCTACGAACACAAATGAAAGGCACTATAATTAATTTGAATACAGAGACTCCGAAACAACACTAACCACCGGTGAGAATGGCCCCATCAGTAACCAACACCGATAGGGAAAGGTTAAATTTTGGTGCCACCTTGGACTTAAATGAACACTTTTATTAAACCAAATATACAAGTGCTGCGCATTTTACAGTCCATGTTGCTTACTCTGGTTTTAATTGATTTTCTTTATGGCATTTATTCCAGGTTTGTTCGAGGTGTACATTTAATGAAGGTGTTACATCCCTGGAAATGAATTAGCTTAAACGGAAGTGAATGCTGTTACCTATTTCTTTTGTTCAGTTAACTGCTGCTATAGCCATATATTTCATAGCTGCTTGAAATTTATAATCTTAATATGATTGATAAGCCGCAGTCTTTATTTCAGTAATCCACTTGCTGTTCAAAGAAAGAATATCATCATCATCATCATCATCATCATCATCATCACCCAAACCTCCTTTCTCACCTAGGGCAGGATGAGGAGTAGCAATGTCCAGACAGCCCAAATTTACCCAATTCAATGGGCCACGCTTCCATTCGCTCACCATTCAAGCCCCTGGAATCCTGCTCTATCTGATACACCAAAAACAGTCACCACGTTCTGTAGCTTCACATAAATGTATGCGTTAGAGTCAATTCAGACGCTGTAACGTTATAAGGAGGTACCAAATCCCTGATGACGCTCTTCTCCTCACAATATTCATTCAGCCACCTCGATCTCTTGTCAGTTCCCTAGCCTCACCGACTTCCAAAACTCTCTTCCTCACACACTCGTCCAACTTATCCCTCCACCTTCTCCTTGGCCTATCTCGCCTCCTTCCTCCTTCAAATTCGCTCAGATATAACTTTTTCACCACGCTATTGTTATCCATTCTCTCCACATGACCATACCATCTCAGTACACTCTCTTCGATTCCGGTGTTCACAGACTTCTACACTCCACATCTTTCACGATTCACATTATTTCGTATCCTATCCAATCTCTGCACTCCACATACATTCCTCAGCAGTCCCATCTCCACTGCTCTCACTCTTGACTATTCATTTTCATGCCATACCACAGTATCACATCCATAATTATGTTAAAGCTGGTACTAACACTCCTTCATGCAAGCCTCGTGCAGCTGCAACACTCAAGCCTCTGTTTCATATCAAGGCCTTCATAGCACCAGCTACTTTCCTTCCTTGTGTCACTCTTCTTTCCACTTCCTCTGCACATTTTCCTCTTTCTATCACTGTACCCAGGTATTTGAACTCTCTCACCAATTCCAGTCTCTCTCCATTCACTGCAACATCGCACTGGGAGTCACCTTCTCTCTCAGTAACTATCGCATTACTCTTTTGTACATTTACTTTCAAGGCACGAGATTCATAGACTTTAGCAAAACTCTGCACTAGTCTACGAAGTTCTTATCCGGTATTTGCAAGTAGCACTGCATCATCAGCATACAACAAATTTGAGATATTACATCCGTCACCATTCATTACCAACGCCATCCCCCTCTCCATTACTCGTGTTTTTACTTCTCTCATCGGATCATCCATTTATACATTGAACAACCATGCGGACATCACACAGCCTTGTCGCATGCCCACACTGATCGTGAACCATTCACTTAGAAGCCCATTAACCCTTACACATGTTTCACTACCATCATAAAATCTCTTGACGGCACCTAGCAGCTTACCATCTACACCATACATGCGCAAAACCTTCCACAATCCTTCTCTGTCCACTTTGTCGTATGCTTTTTCCAGATCCATGAATGCCCCAGACACCTTATTGTCCTTCTCACAAGCCTTCTCCACTGTCCGTCTGTCACGAATCAAATTCGCGACATTTCCCTTTTGTGAAAAACACGAACTATTAGTGGAAAACTCACTGTGTATCGCTCAGTTAACCGTTTCTCTTTCCACTTCGGAGGTATACTTTTCAAAACATTCGTCACTGTTTCAAAAGTGACCGATCTAATGCACGTCACTAAGTGCTCTACTGAGCGATACTATTGTTTCTTTATTGTTCGCCCCTGCTTGCCTCAACCGTTAGCCACGCCTTCTTCCGGTGGCCTGTGCGTTCTACCATATGCATCGTTTGAATAGTCAGTCCAGTGTTCGCTTTGATGGAGAGAGGTTCTGTGCTCCAGCAGTGGAGAATGAGAGGTCAGCTAGCACCCAGACTCCACTAGACTACAGTTCTCCACGCTCCCACCCTTCTTTGGGTGATACACAGCATTCATTGACCAGTATTTCTTTTCGTTTTCCTAGTCTTAAGAGTTTAATTAAGGTGTTTTTCCTAGGCATAAGAATTTAGCTTTTGAGTGAGTGAGTGAGTGCGATCTCATTAATTTGATTTTGAAATGTAACGTTAAATTTATTTTGTAATCAATAAATTTAACAGTTCTTTTTCTTGAACTTAATGTAATGTAAACTCTTGTTTCATTTCTCCGCAATTAAGCTTATATCTCTTATAGCTCCTACCTTGCATAAACGTTTGCCATTCATAACTGGTACTTAGGCCAGTCTTGTGTATTAAGCTTAAAATCCGTTGTGCCTCCTAGGAGTTAAGCATCAGCAAGAACCTGATACTATTAATAGTATTAGTTATTTATTGTCAGGGGTGAAGTAACTTTCTCCAGAGGCTAACAGTACTAATAAACAGCAATTGAGTAATTAGTCTCTGCTGTGTACTGTCGAGAAAGTTTATAAATTCTCGTTCTTAGAGAATCGTGCGAAGCAGGCCAGCGTAAAGTAATCGTTGCTTGATTTAGCAAGACAATCATTGTCCCTGCTCGTCAGTATTATTTAACATTTATCACTTAATATGTGCATTTATTTTAAAAACCCCGTGACAATTGGCGACCTCATTCCAGGATATTAACTCCTAGCTCTAAAGCTATTCAAGAGATAATACTCACTCGTTCATATTTAGGTACTTATCATTAAAGTTTATAGGCTCAAGTTTACTGGTGGTTACCGTTGATTTAGCAAGTGAATTTTTGCTTTATTGATCCATAGAGTGCTTGACTCTATTTAGTACTTTATTTTTGGGTAACGCCAGATGATTTTATTCGCTCTTGGGTAGCCGCCGTACCCATTGTGTTAATTATTGAGTCTTCTCAGTTATTTGCATTTTGCTTTATTCTTTTCCAGTTAACTAGATAAAACTGGTCACCACTAGCTTGTGTCTGAATTCTTTACTCGTGTTATTAGCATTCGTTTGCGAAGCAGTCAGTACTCAGTTTCGGTTTACTTAGTAAATTAGCGACATGGCTACCACCATATTTTTACAGGAAGCCAAAGATATGGGTCTTACAGACCCAACTGAAATTAAAGAGTACATACTCTCATGGCATAATATGGACCAGCAGCGCGAGAATGATGCCCGTGAAGAGCGTAAGATTCAGCACGAATACGAGCTAGAACAACGCGAATACGAGTGGGAACAACGTGAATATGAACGTGCCGAACGTGAAGCACGAGAAAAACATGAGCTTGAGGTTTTGAAGCTCAAGCGAGATTCCTTGGCTTCAGGCACATCTGCTGCAGCCAACCCAAGCTCCACTAGCGTTCTTCCTACACATGTCCTGGCGACCCCACGCATCAAGCTTCCTTCATACAAGGAAGGCGAGCGAATCGAGCCGTACATAGCTCATTTTGAGGACATGTATCAACTGGATAAGGCAGCTAAGCGGCTCCAATTCTTAGTTTATTTGAGGGTCCTGCCCTCGATATTCTCCACAGAATTCGTGGAGACAATCTCACATATGAAATGATGAAAGCTGCACTCACTAAGGCGTATGGTCTCACAGTAGACGACGCCAAAGTTCAGTTCATGTGAGCTCGTCTCCAAGACAAGGAGACAGCTGTTCAGTTCCTCGACCATCTCACTGCTTACTTAAATAAGTGGATGGAGAAAGATGAAACTCCTTCCATGCGTGAGAGGATAATTGACCTTATGCTGCGTACACAGCTAAAGAGGTCGTGGCCTGCTGAGCTCATAGCACAGCTTAAGATTTGCCAGGTGAAAGATGCCGCCAAATGGCAGAAAAGGCTGACGTGTATTTCACTGCATACGGGTATCAAACTCGTAAGCAAAATACCTGGAGCAGAAAAGATACTGCCAAGTCTGGGATGCCGTCTCAGACTGAATCCCAGCACCAAAGCCATTCTCAGAGTAATGGCCAAGGTCCAAGCAAACCGCAGTGGAAGGACCAGGGGCAAAACACTCAGAAACCTGAGTGGAAGAGGTACAACAAGTACCCTAACCAGCAGCAGTATCAGCCACGCAGCCGACCGTCAGAACAAACTTTTTCACCACCAGCTCAAAAGAGGCAGGAGGCGAACGCAGCCTTCATTCCTCAGCAGCAGCACGGTGGTCACGTCCCTACCAGTACGGGTACTCACCCACAGTTGACTAGTCCCACAGTGACAGTGAACCCCCCTCCACAGATGGCCAATATTCCATCTTCCCAGGCAGTGAGTACAAACCCTTAAGTATTTAATTCTCAAGGCACAATGTTTGCCGCATCAATTCAGCAGCCTCATGAGTGGCTAGCTGCTTCCTTCACGGGCCCTCCCACAGGTGACAGTACCTTCCTTGTTCAGCCAGGGTTTGTGGGAGGCATTCCTGTGAAGGTCCTGAGAGATAATGGATCCTCAGGTTGCTCTGTCAAGCAGAGTCTAGTTCGGCCTGAGCAGTACACAGGTCGACAGATCCATGCAAACCTTATTGATGGATCAGTGAGATTGTTCCCTGAGGCATGTATCCAGGTGGCATCTCCATTTTATACTGGTACGACACTTGCAGTTGTCATGCCAGAACCTCTATTTGACCTTATAGTAGGTAACATTTTTGGTGTCAAGGATAGTTGTACCGAACATGATGCTACTCAGACTTCAGCTGCTGCGGTAACACGAGCCATGGCTGAGGCTCCAGACTGTGTCACCCTAGTGATCATTGAATTGCCGCAAGATCTGATGTGTAGCCGACTTGTTGTACAAGAACAACATTCTGACCCGACACTTGCTGCCGTGCGGAACAAACAAAAGGGTCGAGTGATTAAGTATTCACGGGGAGGTCGAGCCAAGTTCCTTCGTAAACAAGGACAGCTCTACCGTGAGTCACGAACACCTGAGGGCGAGGTTCGACTGCAGTTTGTCGTTCCCGCCAAGTACCGCCTAGCAGTGTTACAATGGGGTCATTGTTCAGCCTCAGGAGGTCACATGGGCAAAAGGAAGACCCTGGGCCGTATCCGAGCTGACTTTTTCTGGCCAGGGATGGGACGAGACATAGATAGTTTTGTCCGTTCCTGCAGTGTGTGTCAAAGTAACACCACTAATCAGGGACATGTCCTTCCTGTGCCGTTCGTAACCACACCCGTAATCTCTGAGACAGTTGAGAGACAGGGTAGTGGTGAACTGGGTGCAGACCTGACGTCTCGCCCATTGGCCCCACAGGACACAGTATGTTCAGGGCCTGTACATACATATTATGTACCGTAGGTTAAGGGGGAAATTCGAGAGAGAACTCCGCAGAGGCGACTCGAGGCTATGGAAGACCAGAGTTTGCACAAGGATTCTCAGCTCCCCGATACTAATATAAGTACTGTAGGTTAAGCCACAGGTTGAGGACCCGTGTGCGGTTTGAGGCTATGGAAGACCCGAGTTTGCACAAGGATTCTCAACTTGCCCGACACTAATCGTGTGCTATAATTAATGGCGACCTCAAATATACGAAGCTTAGGCTGTCACTTGTATTTTTCAGCTAGAGCGTACTTTTCGTAGCATGTACTGATTGCTAGGCAGAGAGAGTAATTGTAATAAGAATTTTTGTCTCATTGACATTTTTGATGCTCCACCTCAATTGATTTTGCAGGTACAGCAATGGGCGTAGCAGTTTTGCTGTGCGGGCCAGCTGATCGTCTGCCGCACGCTGCCGCCTCTTCTCCTCTGCCTTTGTCATCGCCATATTATTAATATTTACTGTGTCGTTTTACACGTAGGTACAGTTACACCACAACTGTTACACCTACACCGTGTATTACATACACCACGCCACACAACAATTAGTTGTTAGTGTAAATGTAGCAAACTTTCGCTCAGTTTGACTTGAGTACAGGATTTTCACTGTCGTCACAGAGTTTTTCCCTCAAGCTTGCTTCTATTAATGTAAATACGAGGTTTTTTCGCTCACTGGCGACTGCGACTTTCTCCTGTAGCAGGATAGCACACACACCACAGTGTGAATCTTGTGTGACTGAGTTAGGATATATATATATATATATATATATATATATATATATATCCACAAATTTTTTCCAATAAGGAAAAAATTCATTTTGTAGGGGCGTAATGTCATGTATCAAATTCGCGACATTTTCCTTTTGTGAAAAACACGAACTATTAGTGGAAAACTCACTGTGTATCGCTCAGTTAACCGTTTCTCTTTCCACTTCGGTGGTATACTCTTCAAAACATTCGTCACTGTTTCAAAAGTGACCGATCTAATGCACGTCACTAAGTGCTCTACTGAGTGATACTATTGTTTCTTTATTGTTCGCCCCTGCTTGCCTCAACCGTTAGCCACGCTTTCTTCCGGTGGCCTGTGCGTTCTACCACACGCAACGTTTGAATACTCAGTCCAGTGTTTGCTTTGACGGAGAGAGGTTCTGTGCTTCAGCAGTGTGAGAGGTCAACCCAAGCTCCACTAGACTACAGTTCTCCACGCTCCCACCCTTCTTTGGGTGATACACAGCATTCATTGACCAGTATTTCTTTTCGTTTTTCTAGTCTTAAGAGTTTAATTAAGGTGTTTTTCCTAGGCGTAAGAATTTAGCTTTTGAGTGAGTGAGTGAGTGTGATCTCATTAATTTGATTTTGAAATGTAACGTTAAATTAATTTTGTAATCAATAAATTTAACAGTTCTTTTTCTTGAACTTAATGTAATGTAAACTCTTGTTTCATTTCTCCGCAGTTAAGCTTATATCTCTTATAGCTCCTAGCTTGCATAAACGTTTGCCATTCATAACTGGTACTTAGGCCAGTCTTGTGTATTAAGCTTAAAATCCGTTGTGCCTCCTAGGAGTTAAGCATCAGCAAGAACCTGATACTATTATTAGCATTAGTTATTGTCAGGGGTGAAGTAACTTTCTCCAGAGGCTAACAGTACTAATAAACAGCAATTGAGTAATTAGTCTCTGCTGTGTACTGTTGAGAAAGTTTATAAATTCTCGTTCTTAGAAAATCGTGTGAAGCAGGCCAGCGTAAAGTAATCGTTGCTTGATTTAGCAAGACAGTCATTGTCCCTGCTCATCAGTATTATTTAACATTTATCACTTAATATGTGCATTTATTTTAAAAACCCCGTGACACTGTCTCACTGCAAATATTTGATCCACGCATCCTCTGCCACTCCTAAAGCCACCCTATTCATCACTGTCTAGGACTTCTGACATCTCTCTTACTTTCTCTACAGTAATTCTTCCATATACCTTCCCTACCAACTCAGTAATCTTATGTTTATATATATATGTTGTTTGATATACCATATATATTCATAATGTGGTCATGCATTGTTAAAGCTGCTATGCGTCAGATATAATGAGTATGATAGTCTCTACACCTTCCTAATGTCTAGACCTTCACCCAACACTGACATCCTTTAGCCTACCTTGACTAATGCTGACTCTCATAGTACCGTCTACCTCGTCTTCATTCTAGACGGAGATCAGCCAGTATCATAAACATTAATCTCTCTCTCTCTCTCTCTCTCTCTCTCTAATAATTAAACAGTGGTGTAGAGATGTAAGCAGACAGTTCAGAGAAGCAGTTACTATTTAAGTAGCGATAGACAAAAGAAAAAATGCAACAGTGCAGCGAAGAGACGCAGGATGAAAGTAGCCAGTAAGGGGAGAGTTAATAAGATGAAAAGCCTTTGACTCCACCTTGTTGGGAAGATACATTCAGCGACATGGCTATTAATGTTGACATCAGCGCTGCTTATGCCACCTTAGCTCCCACTGATACCACCACACCCTCTCTACCACTACTACAAATCCCTCCATCATCAGCAACCGCTGAACCACCAACTTCCCCAACATTGCCACCAACATCATCACCCACTCTCGTTCTGCCACCAATCGCTCTGGCGTTTCTTCCACTCTAATTCCGCCACCAGCTACTTAACCACCATCATCACTGTGAACATCACTACAGCAACTACCACGATATCCACCACCACCTTGACCACTACTAGCAACTTCATGACCACCGCCACTACCACCCCTACCACCACAACAACAACAATAACAATAACTGCTCTAGGTCCAACACAATTTCCCAACAAATTTATCTAACGCCAGCACTAACACTTCCTCTGCCTCCATCATCGCCACCAACAGCAACAACTGCCTTACCACCACACCACTACCACCACCTTATTCAACAGAACATATTGTTGCAATCCTTTTTCGAGCAATATTGGATGTCCAAGTTTTTCTATCGAATTCACACTCAGTTTTGTGCCACTGTCACCCATATTTCTCTTGAATTTAGAGCGTCCTAAAACTCCAACGAACTAAACCTTTTCTCTCACAAACAGAATACACACGACACACCAACACTGACATCATATTGACAACACCATACTGACTACACAACACCACATTGGCAACGTAGCACAAGAGGAACACTAATTAGCCTACCTGATGACGAGAAGTAGCTAAACACGCAACACACACTTGCCTCACATTTAAGCATAGAACTTTTTGTCCTTCCAGCCATCTGCCTCTCCTACCAACTCATCCACCTAGCTCACCACCTCCTGCCCTTCCCCTCTCCAGCATTTATATATGAGGCTTCACCACTTCTACTCGCCGTCTGGCTGGATCAAGGTTTATGACATTTAATTTTACCATCATTCCTGAGCAACATAAGAGAAATTCTAAGTGTGAGATGTGGGAGGTGAATGTGGGGAATGGTGAAGTATGGTGTGTTGTGATGCGATTTATGGTGCAATGGGGAGTGTGGTGTGTTGCAGTGTAAGGCGTATTGTAGTGTGATGCAAAGTATGGTGTATTGTGATGTGCAATGTCAAATGCTGAGTTATGGAGTGTGGTGTGGTGCTATGAGGAATATAGTGTGAGGTGAAGTGTGTTTATGAAGCAGTGTATGCTGTGAGTGAGCTGAAGAGGTGTTATGTGTGGCGTAACACCACACTGCATCCCATTACTGACATTGTGTGATGTGATGTGGAAATACTTGAGATGCTTCCCACAATGGCTACCCGGTTCGCCATCTCAGCACACCACCACCAACACCAACACATACCAGTCCATAACATCACACACCTGAACAGAAGATCCGGAGAAAGTCTAACGAGTTGCTGGACAGAATAAATTGACCCATTTCAACCCCACATCTGTCGCTGAGGAAACTGTTGTGTATTGTGTTGTGATGGCCGACAAAATCCACAACGTTCATTATCTGTCAAAGGCTTACCTGTGTCCTCTCTCCACCCAATTTCCTCCCACCTACTTCACTCAGTCCTATGGGAAATTGGGAATATGTTTTGCTGTCAGATTGAGGGCACAGGAAGATGCATTGGTGTCAGAGTGAGGGCAGAGGAAGACGTATTTGGGCCTCAGCATTTGTCCTTGTTGTGGCAGGACTCTCTTGTAATTAGAAGTTTTATGGACAGTCAAACTGCCTCGCCCGTTTCATAATCTAGGAAAACGAAAATGATCTATGATGTATACACTATCCGGCAGATAATTGACTGACTAGTATCATAATTTATTATATTTGAGATTTAACATTGAGATTGCTTGTATAATGTTTCTCAAGTGAACAGCACAAAAAACGTATTGTACATATATTGTTAGTGTTTGTCTGGGTAGGCTGAGTCCTGAGGGATTAGTGGCTGAGAATGGTACGTGGAGGTTGCTGACTGGACGGTTTTTGAAGGACGAAGTGGTTACAGAGTGTTATTGTGCAATGAGGTGCAGAGTCGTATGTATTAAATAATATGTATAGTGAAAATTTATGAAGATTATTGTGCCCCTGAAATAATGGATGATAATAATGGAATAACCTGAATGGCAGCTCTTTTGCTAAGGGAGAGATTATATTGTTTTTCTTGCTTAAGGGCACGATCTTGAATCAGAAATACTTAAGTTTCGCAATCTACTAGTCCTTTGTTTGTAATTCATATGCATACAGATTTACGGATTATGAAAATTTTGCTAAATACTCTTAGATCAATCAGTGTTACAGGAACCCAATAAATAATGCACAATATTTGGCTCAGAGAACGACTTTTCTTGTAATCGGTAAATAATGAAGGATTTTATTCTTACTGATCGAAAATGGTGGTGATCAAGCTTTTCTTTGCTACATCGTGTCCCTAATGACCTTTTCGCACCAGTTCTATTGAAAACTTGAGTGGGTCAGGGAGAACCTTTTTATACATTTTTTTTCATTTTATTCAAATCACACACGGAAACTAACTAACGAGAACCAATGGTGCTAGTGAAGTTATCGTGTATTCTTATGTTTTAGTATGCATTTTTGTCTCCACCGTTCAAGCTGTGCGATTAGGCGTCTAGCGGTGGATAGTAACTGAAAATGAAGAAACACCTGCAACACACAAAGCTGTATAAAAATAACAGAATAGGCAATTTGAGAGACTGAATATTAAAAAACTGTGGACGTAGCATAACTGGAGTAAACATGGAGGAAAGAAGAGAGCAGGCGAGAGGTAAAGAAAATTTCCCATTAAGATAAAAAAAAAAAAAATGGAGCTAGTGAGAGTCGGGGAAAACAAATGAATGCAAATCTGTCGAAAAATAATGTGGACAACTGAGATCAGCAGAAATGCGTGAGGATGAAAAATTAGAGGGGATTAAAAAAAAAAATTGCGAGGGAAACATGCAGGTTAAGGCATGGTATGATGGAAGAGTCTGAAAGGAAAGATGAATGAAAAAAAGAGAGAGAGAGAGAGAGAGAGAGAGAGAGAGAGAGAGAGAGAGAGAGATTGATGTTGAAGGAAGAAAAAAATAGGTTTTATATCTGACTGAAAATAATGTTAGAAATTTTTTTTAAGAAATAAGAACACGTGAAATGTAAATACATTTTGAGATGTGGAGGGTGCATTATTGGGGAGAGTTTGAAAATAAATAAAAATTAAAGAAATTACATCGTTACTCAGAAAAACTAGTGAACAACAAAGTATTCTCTCTCTCTCTCTCTCTCTCTCTCTCTCTCTGAAACATTGGAGGAAGTCCTGCACAGTTCGCTCCTTCTCGCCTCTTATTACATTAAATTCTTTATTAGGTTACTGGCCTAGTCCCTTGTAAATTAACAATGGATGAAATATCTTTTTATTTTTTGTCGGTATGCTTCCATCCACTACATCAGAGTTCCTCAATTACTTTCTATTAAGGTTCAGTCATGCTATCAACCGATGTGGCAGGGGTCCAGATGTATAATCTTGTATTTAATATCGATAATGGAATAAAATAATTGCATTTGTTTTAGGACGCAGAGTAATTAGTTCTTTAAAATATATCGAAACTGTGCAGAAAGGTAATACCCTGAGCAAAATTAAAATAAGCTTTAAAGTAGATATTCTCCTCTGTTGTTAAGGTGTTTAAATAAGAGACAAAAATCTATTCTCCACACCCCCACCTTTTCAGAGAGACAAAACGATTCTTCTGTTGTCCAAATGACAGTTACCATCCCTACATAAGCACAGTCACTTCAGCACTACCACCATCATTTTAGCACCATACCTACCACAGGTAACCAGTCTTAACTCTTTTCAGTATCTTTCCGTCAATTCATCAACTGAACAAGCCCGTGACAACAGTTTGTGGGCACAAGTACATGCAGTGCAGCTTCATAAATTCAGGATTCCTACGGCTAGGAATCCTGTTCTCATGTTACCAGTATTTAATGCTGACCAGCCCACAGTGATAATATTCTGAAACTCACGTTACTTGGACTGATGTGAGCACCTAAAGTAGCTGGAAAAATCAGTAACTTCTGTGTTGATCACTTAGTTCACTCGTCTGCATTGTAACCATCAAGTGAACAGGTTCGTATTAGGCTACTGCAGTAGTTAAACTTAACTGGTAACTCGATGAAATCATATTTATTTGAGCCGCACTATGGACAAAAATCATCCAGAGATGCTAAATAATGTACTGTGTTTCTTTCATTCGATGGCGATACCGAACATTCAGTGATGGAAGTCGCTAGGGTTCGTACCAAAACTCGTCACGGTCCGGATTCGGACCGCTGTCCGCCACATGAGTACCACTGCACTACATTAACGTTCGTTGGAAGGAAGGAAAGATGTGTATCTATGCGGGCAACGACAACACAAAATAAACAAAAAGAAGAAAGGTTGCACATGGAAAGAAAAATCAGTCCCTTACACAACCGCCTACACATTGAGGCTTTCCTCCCAACTAATTGAGCTTGGGGTCTCAAGCATGCTTCCAGGTGGATGATACTCTCCTTACCTCATCTCCCATCATGTGTGAGAGAACCAATACACATTGCATGGATAATTATCGCACTAAAATCTTTACACCAATCATCCGCACTCACTGTAGTCCTGCAGTTGTCTGTCTAATTCTACCTCCTTCTAAGTAATTTTTCCTTCTCTTGTCTGATGCTGCCTGAATCTGGTTCCTTAGCCTCGTTTTATTCGACTGGATATCACATCTCCTTGCATAATACAGTACATTGCAGTACGGCCTGCTTTGAAGCGCTCTGAACCTCCTCTCCCGCTGAGTCATGTTCTGCCCACAACCCACCCTATCTACCGTATTCCTATTAGACTCTACCTCACCCACCCCGTCCCGTTCTTTCAGTTTTGTGTTGTTCCATCCTCTTCACCTCATCCTACTTCACTTCTTCCTGCCCCACAACCCCTCCCATGTCCTCCTTCACCCACATTACCCTGCTGCCACCTACTCTGCCCATGTCCCCCGTGGTCCACATTGTTCCACCCACCCACCAGTATCCTCCTTGCCCGGCACTGACACGACGCCAACCACCCAGCCCACGTCCTCCCTGACCCATCGGTCACGCCCAGTATAACCCGATCCCTGTCTCATCTACATCACTTTCGCCTCGTCCGGCCTCCTACTAATCCCTCCACTCACTCCATCACTCTCTCCCTTCTCTCCTTTCCTCTCTGTTTCCTCTCTTCTCCTTATTCTTCCCCATTAATTCAACCCATACCTTCTCCTTTGCCCATTCCCTTCGGTGCTATCCTCTTTGTTCATTCGTCTTCTCTCACTTACTTCTCCCCCCCCCCTTCTCTCTCTCTTCCCTCCACTTCTCCCCTGTCTGTCCTCTTTGTTCTTTTTCTATTCCTCCACCTTCTCCACTTTCACCTTTTCCCTTCACTTTGATGTCATTTTCTCCACAGTCCCTTGTCCTCTCTTTCTACATTACATTTTCCTTCCATCTGCTCTCCTTCCTCCCCGTTATCCTCCATTATATCATTTCTTACTATCTTCACCCATTCTCTGCAGTGCCATTCTCTTCTTTCTCTCCTCTGGCAGTCTCTCTTCTCCCTCCTCTTCCTTCCTCTTCTCTGCCTTCTTCATTCTTCATGTATTCTTGCATTTTCAGTCCTCTTTTCATCTCCCCAACTGCTCCTTGGCTCAAGAAATACATGTTCCACATATTATACCAGTCATTATTTCGAGTACATGCATTGGCTTCTGTTATATAAAGCCTGTATAAATGAAGGAGACACGCTGAGATAGGTGCAGGTAGTGTATGTCGCTTCTTCCAACGGTGTAAGTTAGTAGAACATTATGTAGAGAAGAAAATGGCTTTAGAATGGGGTTTGTATAATAATCCTGCCATCACGGTTCTCTATGCTTAACCCCTTCAATCCCAGAGAGTGTTCTCTTATTCTTCATATATGCAGACAACTTCATTCAGTGCAAGGGATATATCTTAGGAAGGAGATATATCAAGGCTGTATATCAACTCCTCATTTCGAAGTGTCCTCCAAGTTGAATAACGTCGTCAGGAAGTAAAAAAATTAAAAAATGATAATAATAATGATAAGGTGAAAATTGCATCTCAGGACTGAAGGATTTAGTATCTGAATGCATTTAATTTTAAAGATTAAATCACTGAGAGGACGGAGAACGAGAGACTAACGAGGAGAGAGTATGCGAGTGAGGTGGAGGGGGGGGGGAGAGTGAGGGGGAGGCCTAGGATGAGATGGAGGGATGAAGTGGAGAGGTATATGAGAGAGGGGGTGTGAGCTGGGAGAAGGGCAGTGAAATGGTGTAGGACAGGGAGACATGGAGGCATTTTCTTTGTGTCCACCCCTTACGGGATTGAGGCGTCTGGCAATAGACAAAGAAGTCACTGAGCCTCAACCCTGTTTCC
>NC_136959.1:32247340-32507340 GCF_032717465.1 Coenobita brevimanus | reverse complement strand
ATAGATAGACAGATAAACAGATTGACATTGATAGGTAGATACCTCATCGTGATGTGAATGTGAACGTGTGATAAGTGTGTGAGTATGGTGAGGAGTGTAAGAACTGTAGACCAGAGTGGTGTACTGTTATTCTATGGGGGAGCTATTATATATCGCTGTGTGAGTGTGGCGTGGTATTGTTGGGTGTGGCATGGAATGTGAATTTGTGTGGTGTGATGTAAGAGTGTGAGGTTGTTATACTGTATCGTGGTGTGGTATTGTGTGTGGTATGATGTGGAGTGCGAGTGTAGCAGATCAGTGTGGTGTGATGGAAGTGTATCAGAATATCATGGTATAGCGTACTGAGTGTGATGAAGTGGTGCGTCATATGGGTAGTGCTATGGACGTGGTGGTGGAGTGACCAGTGACTGTATGTGGTCCTTTGGCTGCGATGACGTACCAGCAGCAAATACTTATGAAGTCGTGATGTAACTTTAGGATACCGGTGCGACCAATTAGAAGCCAGACGCCGAGATATTCACCAGGCTGAAATGTGGTTCGTACCCAAGCGCAGCCTCCAGTTCAGGACAAGTTGCCTGTATTTCGGCTGGTGATGCCACTCGAGTTTCCAGGAGCCAGCCAGCTAGGGCCAGGCCATGAGCCATGTAATGACCCCATATGTCATGTTGCCCGGCTCCTGGCTCAGTAGGATTTAACCTGGAGTTGCTGAGTACAGGATACTGCGGTGCCTCTGTGCTGCTCTGATTTTTTATACTGCCTTTCTAAGTTTAGTAAATTTATTGAGCATGCAGGAAGAACACATTTAAGTACACAACAAATACCTAAACCAAGGCAACTTGAACAGGTAGGGCTTATCATCCCATGGTGGATAACCATTATAGGGACGACGGTGATAATTTGACGCTGTTTTTGATATACAGTACGTTGAGCTGCAAAGTTTACAGACTTCAGAAGTAATACCAGAGGCGTCATTTCCTTTCTCAGTGGGAGGTGTGGGGGTAATGTCAGCATCCAGGGTCCCCATCCCTACCTATTGTCGTATTTGAGTCACAGTATGTAGCAGTATGAGTGCTGCAAGATGCTCCACATTATTGTCTTTACGCATACTGTACTATGCTTTAGCTTTCACCAAACAATTTAGAAAAAAGATGTTTCATACTTACCATGAGAGCAAGTATAGTACCTCTGTTATGCTTCCTTTTTATCTTTTTGTAAGTAAATAAAGTGTAGTTTCATTGTTTCTGCTGCCTATGTAATGGAGAGGTGGATGGTGATAAGCGGTAATTAATGAATGATACATATCATTAAAATTTCCATTTTTATAAAATAAGAATCCCTTAATGCATGGAAAAAACAGATCAAGGGAGGAGTCATGGGGGTTAGCGAGGTACTTATTTTACTTTAATGATAACATATGCGTTAAAGGTTAGTAGGTATAAAGACATGACTTAATATAGGTACTGACAGATGTGGCCAAACTATAAGATGCATAATATTTACCAGAACTGCAGTCCAAATAAACTACCCAGTAATCCTCTATGCTACAACATCAATACCAAGAAAATAAATCTCAGATGCTGCAGTAGTTACACACAGCAATACCTCAGTTCCCTCAACATGAAGCCATTTCCTCAACTTAATAAGCTATCTGGTGTTACTCAGAATAAAGAATCGTTTAAATAAGTGGCATGGTACTGAGAAGGATGTTGAAATACGGTATTTTTAATCCTTTCGTCAGGAAGAAATTTTCCTGGTTTGAATAAAATCGTGACACTAGTCAGAATGACAATATATTGAACGTTATGGCACTGAAGGAGGAAGTGATACTAATTAGGTCTGGCACTACTAATGAAGTTTCCTGATGCCTTAACGTGTTATTTGGTTCTACAAGAATATATTTGTTTTAAATTACATTTTCAAGTCACCAAAATTTCCCTGAGTCTAAAACAACAAATATTGTAAATCCACACGTGCAGTGTTTGGCATTAAATTGTATATAAATGCTGTCGAATATAAAGATATGTTCATGTAATGCGATAAATGAAGCAGTGCGTGTGGATGGTGAACTAACTGAATTTTTCTCTTTGAAAGTTGGTTTGAAACAGGGATGTGTCATGTCTCCATGGCTGTTCAATCTGTTCATGGATGGGGTAATAAAAGAGGTACAAGGTAGGGTAGTGGATGTTGGAGTGGCCCTGGTGAGAGAGGATAGTGTTTGGAAACTCCCTGTACTGTTGTTTGCAGATGATACTGTGTTGTTGAGTGAAGACGAAAGGGAGCTGCAAGGCTTGGTGGATGAGTTTGAGAGAGTGTGTAAGAAACGGAATCTAAAGGTGAATGTAGGGAAGAGTAAAGTGATGGTCTTTGAGACAGGTGAAGTCAGTGAATGTACAGCGAGGTTGGATGGTGAGGAATTGGAAAATGTGAGTACGTTTAAGTACTTGGGTAGTGTGATGAGTAAGGATGGAGGTTTGGAGGGTGAAGTGCTTGAAAGGGTACAGCAGGGAAGAAAGGTTGCTGGTTCTTTGAAAGCAGTGATAAGAAACAGGGAAGTGTGCATGGAAGTGAAAAAGTTACTACATGACAGTATTGTGATACCAACTCTAACGTACAGAAGTGAAGCTTGGACGTTGTTGGAAGGACACAAGTCAAGAGTGAGAGCAGTGGAAATGAGTTATTTAAGAGGAGCCTGTGGAGTCACATGGAGAGACAGGCTGACGAATGAGGATATAAAGGAGCATTGTGGTGTTGATGTGGATGTGATAGGAAGCGTTATGAGGAACACACTGAGGTGGTTTGGCCATGTGGAGAGGATGGAGGGTGAAAGACTGATGAAGAGAGTGTATGTGAGTGAGGTGGAGGGGGGAAAAGGGAGGGGGAGGCCGAGGATGGGATGGAGGGATGGGGTGGAGAGGTATATGAGAGAGGGGGATGTGAGTTGGGAGCAGGGCAGTGAAATGGCGGGGGACAGGGCGACTTGGAGGCGATTTGTTTGTGGCCACCCCAACCGGGATTGAGGCGTCTGGCAATAGATAGATAGATAGATAGAATGTTAGATCGATACTCTTCCTGAAACCTAACTCTACGCTCTCTGAAACCTAACTTTCACTCCCCGATTAACTACTTTATCACCCTGTTAAACTCTCTTCACCTCTTTCCAGAACATTTTCTTACATTCCCTCCACTTTACACTCAGATTCCTTCCAAATTCCTAATCCACTCTCTTTTTACTTTCTTACTAATCTTTTTACCTCTCTTCCTCTCTGCATATAACTCTCTCTTCTATCTCTCAAGTTTCTCCACGCCCCTGCCTCCCATCCACTCACTATTATGCTTTCTTCTTTTGCGCCACAGCTTATCTCACCTCTCCCTTCCACCATGCTGTTCCTTGCACCCCGTTTTCTCTTGTCCTCACCCCACACATAACCTTTCATGCTGCACAGATTTCTTCTGTGAATACCTTTCACACACCTTCTACGTACCCCACCTGCTCCACATCATATTTACCCAATTGCTCCTCCACTTCTCTCTTATATTCTGCCTATTTTTCATCTTCTTGCAACCTTTCTACCCTCCATGTATGAACTACTTTCTCCTGTCCTTCCTTCCTTCCTTCTATTCCTCCATTGCATTTGAACCTTGACTTTCACCACCACCGTGTGGTGATCAGAAAGTCCACTTCCCCTAACCTCTGTATGCTCTTGCATCCATTTCATATCTTCTTATCCTGTCATCCACACACACAAAATCAATCATTGGCTTCCATTCACTCAGCTCACCACCCACCCTTCTAATCACTCGCCACGTACACCCGCGGGTTTTTCAGCCTAAAGAGGGTATTGGCAATCACCAACCCCCTCCCTGCACAAATGTCCACTAAAGCAATGCTATTCTCATCCGCTTCTGCAGGCACACCAAACTCACCAATTACTCCATCCGCCTTCACATTCTCTACTTTTCCATTCACATCTCTAGTCAAAAATACTCATTCCTCTCAAACATTTCCATGCATGATTCCACATTTGCCCAGAACTCTTCTTTCACTCTACCCTCATGATCTAGTGTTGGCACATACACACATACCATCGTCCACGTTTGTAATCCTTCATTCAATCTTGCCCACACAAACTTTCAACCAACTGATCCATATTCTCTTATATTCCCCTTGCATCTCTTGCACACAACAATATCTACACCCTCTTTTGCCCACTCATTGCCACCTACTCTGCGCATGTACCCCATCCACACTCCCACTCTATGACACTCTCGCCTCAAAATTTAGTCTCCGTTAATCCACATAATATGTCCACTTTTTCACCCTCAAGTACCTGGACACTCTCTCTTTCACCTCATCATTTGCATCCCTTACAGTCCATGTAGCAATCCGAACCATGTCCTTTGTCAGGTCCTTGGTCGACAACTGTTTGTCCGTCCTGGTCCGAGGCTTCGTGTTTGTATTTATAGTTGTTTTCCGGGGAGGGGCACTAACCCTCCACCAACCCACTTGCTGACATGTAGGGAACACGTGTGGGTTGGTTATAATGTTATCACCCAGCGTATCAAATGATACAGGAAATCATTTGGCTTGCCACTCAGTGTTGAGCTACGCCGAAACTTAACTGAGAATAAACATTGGTCGCTCGCTTCCCTCGCACGCTCGTGATAAAACATATCTTGAGCCATGGAAACGAAAAAATGAGGTGCCCCTAACAGTTTTTCGACTACTAGATTTTTATATGAGTCATTCCTGCACTTCCAATACATTCACACTTTCATGTGACTGAAGAGTCCACCACTCTGTTGCTCTAGCCCTATGTGCCATTGAACTCTATGTACTAATGAACTTCCTACCCCTCCTACTACGTTTAACAGTGTCAAGGAAGAGGCTCTCAATTCCTGACCTTTGACCACAACAACGAGAACAACAACAACAACACGTCAGTTCCAATCACCTCATTTAAGAAAAAAAAAAATCGCTGATTAGTCATTGAATGCGGCTGTTATTGATTCTTTCCCCAGCATCCAAATCCTGGGTTAAAAAGAAAAAATAATTTTGATTATTATAAGAGTAATCAGACTTCTTTGACACATAGTACTTCCTTTGAAATGGACATTATAATACTATATAAGAAGTTACTCTGCTTTTATATAATTATTCTTACAAAACTTAAGAATTACCTGATTGATGTAATGATTGGCAACAAGCCATGAGAACTGATATTTGCCTTAACTTCTAGGATGCTCCCGATAATCGTCAGTAAAATTTTGTTCCCAGTCTTGACAGACTATCGCAAATACTTACTCTTGACGTCACCTTTTCACAAATCTGCCGATTGGAAATGGCTTTAGTTTTATTTCTATTTACTGATAATCTCTGGAACCACAGCCACACTTTCTTTTTCCCTGAGCTGTCATCTCCAAACAATAATCCTGTTTTTAATTTATGGTGTTGACGAACGAGGGATTTTAACACAAATATCACGAAATTGATCTGAACAAGGTAAAATCAATTGCCTTTGTTTCCCTGCTGCAGTTTCACCACAAAGTAGAATAAACACATTCTGACTTCTAAAGGCATATTTCACCACAAACTTTAACGCACACATAATTCCCTTCTAACAGCTAAAGAATATATCATTCCACCTCTCGCGTACGTATTAATAAATATATTGTTAATTATCACTAAAATGCATACGTGACCATATAGCTTATTCCAGGCTCTGTTGGCATATAGAACTAGGAGCATTATAAGGAACTGCATAACACTGTATTAAATTAAGGACATCTACATTATTCTAGTGCGGGTAAGTCACCAACGTAATGAAAAGATGGAGAAATATACAGCTATCATACAACATAGATATCCGGAAAAATAGATAGATAGACAGATGGATGGATAGAGAGACATTTAGAAAATTAGACATATATACATAAGAGACAGACAAACAGACAAACAGATGAAACTTTGCCATATCACTACCTGCAATACACCACGCTCCCATCCCCACCCTCATATCTCATTCCCTGTAAACCTGTCACAGGCCTCATGTCAAAAACAACAACAATACTACTACTACTACTACTACTACTGCTAATAATAATAATAATAATAATAACAACAATAATTAGGCTCAGTGGGTTAGAGCGCTCCACTCTGACCGAAGGGTCGGAGAATCGATTCCACTCAAGGGTCATTGGTAGACATCAGGCAGGGCATCCGGTCATAAAATGCTACACGCTCCAATCCAAAGTCCTCTACCCAGGGACAACGCCTTAGCCTTCGGGGATACCTGGCGTAAAACCAAATTATTTATATCTATTTTAATAATAATGAAAATAATAATAATAATAATAATAATAATAATAATAATAAAAATAAAAAATTTATAATAATAATAATAATAATAATAGAAAAAATTTAATAATAATAATAATAATAATAATAATAATAAAATTAATAATAATATTAATAATAATAAAATTGATAATAATAATAATAATAATAATAATAATAAATGTATGCAGCTAAAATATTACGTCACGAACGCCTTCATTGCTAAGGACGTAATTCCGTCTTCTGTTTAGGATATCGTCAAAGAAATTAGTTCACCAGAGGCCAGACTTTATCATTCAGTGACTAAATGCGAGGTTGTCAAGGGCATTAAGGAATTTTGTATCGTATTCCAAAGATGATAAACACACACACACACACACACACACACACACACACACACACACACAGGAAAGTCGTTGTCATTTCTGACTGGAAGAAAAAAGTATTAACAGGAAGCGATGCCGGGCACAGCAAACCCGTCCGCGGCAATCATTTTAGTGTTGTCTTATAAACACAACAGTACAACTAGTCAAAGATGTCACATATCAAATTTTGAGTAAATCGAGTGAAAAGTGACGATTTTATGCCCATTTGAAGTTTTAGGCCCGACCCACCTGACATTGACTCCCCTACCGCTAACTGGGGGTGACTCCCCTGATGTAATGAAGCATGTTATAGGATGCAGATATGAAAGATGCACCTTTAGGCTTTGGTTTCATGTTGATATGACGAATTTGAAAGGAATTATGACGAGAAAACGATTTTCACATTTTACATTTTCTGGGCCAACAGCCTGGGCCTTGGCCCAATTTGGCCCAAAATTTAATCAGGTGATCAGAAAGTCATAGCCCATCATCACTGTAACTTTAGTCAAAATCACGACAGCAGTTGCCGCGTAAAGTAGTTAACAGACAGAGAGACATACAACAAACAAACAAACAGACAGAGAGACAGACAAACTGAATGAAATCAATATCCGTCTCCGAGCCTTTCCGGAGCGGAGATGGGTAGTTACGTATAAAAGCCTAATAAGCAAAGGTAAGTGATTCTGGAGCTGTGTGGTGATGTTATGTGATGAATAAGACATGATGTGATGCAGTGGAATGTAGTGAGGTGTGGTATGGTGTGAAATGGTGAGATGAGGTATTGTGTGGTATGGTGACAAATATATATATATATATATATATATATATATATATATATATATATATATATATATATATATATATAGATATATAGATATATATATATATATATATATATATATATATATATATATATATATATATATATATATATATATATATATATATATATATATATATATATATAAAATTTTCATTTCCATACAACCTTACTTTGGCTCCCTTGTCGGACTTCATTCCACTCCATCACACCTTTTGTCTGTCATATTCCTACATCTCTTCCGTGGTATGAAAATCAACTGACGATCTCATAACTGCTAGTTCAGTTCCCTCTGTTTAGAATGAAATATTAGTAACACCATGAGAACGACTGTGACACTGAAACATATTTAACCTACCATCAGACAGCTTTATTCATGCAAGGATATTATCACTATCTAAAAGGGGGAAGAGCTAGAATTTAGGTCAAGCATGCAGTATTATTCTTCATAAACATCAGTGCACTGTCAATAATGTAATACAGTTTCCCTTGATGGTGAGTGAAAAATTGGTGTCAACATTCGGTGGGTTTGGTGTCTTACGGTTTGCGTATCATTGTGGGTGTGGGATTATATTCGTATACTGAATAATGAGTTATCCACTGAACCACACACATGGGTAGATGGTATGAGTGGACAGCATGAACAAGATATGAAACCCAGAAATAATAACGTAATACCGGTTGGAATGTACAACTGAGAACAACTTGACAACTAAAGATTGCCAATATTCCCATGGGAATGCAGGATGGTCTCGACACAGCTACATTAGACTGATGTAATGCAATGCATACTTATGTATGTATTAATGAATATAAAGGAATATAGGATCCCTCAGTTTGTACACATATAGTTTGGTGTCTTACCCTATAAATCCTATATATGGCCCATTCATCTCTAGCTTATGAATTATTCAACGTTTCATCTTAAGGTCACCCAGCGATTTCATACCAACCAGCTTTTTTTTTTTTTTTTTTTTTTTGTGTTTGTGACCGACTCTGGGCATAGGCTTCACAGCCTGCTTTCAAGGCCCAGTAGTCCTCCTACGTACCGCACACCTCTACATGTCACCACTTCGGCGCTAACACCCACCGTCCATATTGAATACATGCTAGGGCTGTCTCATACAGGACTGGTGTATTGGTATTAGCGGGGGTATTTTTACGACATGTCGGCGGGCCTCCTGGTAGATCAGTAAAGTCTGATTTTATGAAATTCAAATCCTTAAACTGTTCCCTGCCTCAGCGGGATTTGAACCCGGGTCCGTCAGGACTGCAGGCCAACTCTCTACCGATTGAGCTTGCTGAACAACGATTCATTTCATTACAAGATGCCTTAGAGTTATTTCTTTTTATTGTTCTTTTGTTTTTACAACAACAACTTTATCACGTTATCCTACTTCTAATTTTCAGTTTAAAATATTATTTTTTTTTTTTTCATCTTAACAAATTACCTACTGTACCATCACCACAGCATTTCCAGATTTACATAACATTAAACTCACTGCCATCTCGCACAAGCTTGCCAAACAGTAGCGAATGTGGAAGTCGTGTGTTCTCTCTCTCTCTCTCTCTCTCTCTCTCTCTCTCACACACACACACACACACACACACACACACACTGCCTTCTCCTTCCCCCTACAACGTCTGCAGGCAGCTGTTAATTATGTGATTGTTGCTGTAGTAGAGAGATACTGTTGCTCCTCCACGCCTGCAGGTGGGCCTAATGACTGGTGTTGTGTCATGTCTCAGTGTCAGGCCGGGAGCTCGCTGCTCACTCACAGTCATATGTATTCACTCACTGCTGAGTTATTATCTGCCAACTCCTGACTACGATGACGCTGACACACTGATGACAGTGCTGATCTGCAACTGACAACACAAACTAAAGCGGGTGCTGTGAAATTCAATATGTATATACTACTTTGCTCTCTGGCAAGCATGAAAGCTAACATGGCTGAAACTAACATACTAACCTTAAACACTTCATTAGTAAATACACACACACACACACACACACACACACACACACACACACACACACACACACACACACACACAGAAAAAGAGAGAGGGGGGGGGTCTCCTACATATAATACAGGGTATGGCATTATATATGAATAATACATTGAGCATTTCCACATCTAAACCTCTCAAGCACACTATTGAACAGCTTCCCCATCACTAAAAATCTCCTGTAATAACCTACCATTCCCAAAAATCTTTGTAGCTCTTTCCTACTTTTAGGTCTGGGAAGATCACTTATAACCTGAACCTTAGCTGCTGGTGGTGCAACATGTCCATCACCAATTACGTACCCAAGGTACTGAACTTTAGCTTGACCAAACTCACACTTTGATAAATTAGCTACAAGATTAGCCTGAACCAAACGCTCAAGAAATTTACTGACATGGCATAGGTGATCTTTCCAGTTGTCACTGAAGATTAATACATCATCAATATATACAACACACCCTGCCAAACCCTCTGTTACAACATTCATGAGCTTCTGAAACGTGGCTGGTGCATTCTTCATACCATATGGCATTACATTGCCAGTTCCCTCTTCCATAAACGCACATTTTCAGCACATTTAGTGGCAACACGTTCACAGTGTCAATACATTCACTGCGTCAACACATTCACAGTGTCAGTACATACATACTGTCAATACATACATACATACTGTCAACACTTCCACAAAATTAACACAGTCACACAGTCAACACTCCAAACTGCCAACGTTCACCACTCGAATATTCTGCGGACTTCTGAACTTGCGCCACCCAGTGTTGTCCTCATGACACTTGGTCACGACTGCAACAGGCAGCTCCATTCACGCTGATAAAAAAAAAAAAAAAAAAATGAAAAAGCCGGAGATGAAGTGCATTCTCTTCAGCCCCAAACGTAGATTTAAATTATTTTTCCTACACTTCAGTGACAATAAGATACACGTTTTTATAGTAAAAATTGGGACAAATATTACAATATAAATTATACTTTTCTGTGCTATACTTCACATCTTCTCAAAAGCATAATTATTTTCTATTATTTTCTGATAATTTAGACATATTTGTTGACATTATGACCTGTGACTTCCTGACGGGTGAGCGGGATGTCCGTAGGAAGTTGAGTTTGTTGCTCACAGTTCACAATTTTTTTTTTTTTTTTTTTTTTCCCCGAGCTTCGTCAACCAATTTCATCATCATTCGTTGCTTAATCCATTACCTGTAGGCAAGACAGCTGTGGGAGTTGCTGTGGTATATGTCAGGCCACTTTGCTCAAATAAGGATTTTATTATTATTATTATTTTTTTTTTTGTACCAGGTGAACGAAAATTTAAAAAATAACTATAAAGGTGGTGCAACACTAAGTCTGAAATTTTAGTTGTCAACTGGGACATCCATCACGACACATCAGATCTCATCGGTTTAACTATGCATTCGTCACATCTGGCAAAAAGAGTGGCTTGGAAAAAAATCAACCTGTCCTAATCCATTTTACACCTCGTCACACGATAAACTCAGAACATAATCATGAATGTGTTATCAAGCCTGAGTATCACCTTAACAGATCAGCAATAATTGTTGAGTGCAAACCAATTACTGATTCGGATGATTATCAGTGTCTAAACTTCGGTGTTATAAGTGCTCGAAACTTGATCTCTTCAGACTATTGACGCACTTTGCATTCTGCAAATTATATTTATACCACCGATGTCAGGAACATTTTGTAAGTGAAATGTTCATGCCATGTGTGACATACAGGGGTGTGTACAGCACATGTATTTAGTGAGCTAGTGGAAGCCATCGTTACCCACACTATGGTACCAAGACAAAGGTTGATCTGTCTGCTTGAGGATGTTGGAAGTGATGACGGCCATCACACTTACTTGTATATATATATATATATATATATATATATATATATATATATATATATATATATATATATATATATATATATATATATATATATATATATATTTCTTTCTTTTTTTGTCCACCATTCTGACATTTTATGTATTTCCTGGCTATGAATTTCCGTGCACAGTATGTTATTAGGGAGACTAAGACAAAATAATACCTTCTTGCCCATTGCGATTCAGCTAGAGTCCTTCAGTTGCCTCCCCAAACCCAGGGATGATGTGGCTTGTCCAGACATATTAAACCATTATTTTCACTTTTCTGCAACCAGATGACCATCATATATGCACATCCATACAGCATATATTGGCTCATTTACTGGTGTCATATGCACTGGGTGATTCGTATTGAAACTTGCGTTTGCCCTCATTCTGCGTGAGTCACTTGCAGTGCTCATGCTTTATAACACGAAAATAGTTTGTACATGTTGATTTCCATGCTCAGAAAACCTAGCTGTTATTATTAAAGTTATGTCATGCACGACATTATTACATTGTTTACATATGGTACGAAGACAGTTGGATCTCGTATCATCTATTAAGAAACTACAAAGTCGAAGCAGGTTGGTGCGAAAATATAAGTTGCAGTGACATGTTTTCAGTTTCATTCAAGCACCTATAGAAAGCATAAGTCAACTCAGTACATGTGAATAACACGCACGTGCAGTACGGGAGCATTCTTGAACTTTGTCCATGTGACACCGGGATTTATTCTTCTCCATCTGTCACATCCCTATATGTTTTTTTCGTCGAATGCGAATTAACTGATGATCTCATGATCGCTAGTTCGATCTAGGATGCTATCGGTGGAATATTACTGTTCTCTTTTTACACAAGCTTCGCTTAAAATTGTCCTCTCTTCATACTGAATGCTGAATTGTCGCAACAGACTAACTTTAGAATATGATGCTAGTTAGAAGTGCTGTGGAAAGCAAAAAAACCCGTAGTATATATTGTCTTTTTCTGCCACTGAACTACTTGAAATCAACTGCAGAATATGGAGAATTTGGGAAAAGTTAAAAGTAGTGCAACACCGTGAGAACCGGTTGTGACACTTCGAAATCATATCCCAGCTAACATGGGATAAATTTATCCACGTTAGCAAAGCATCCCGACCTACAACGGTGAAGGGACATAATTTAAACGTACAGTATTCTCCTTCATAAGGTCCGGCGCAATGGCAAGAAGTTATACTACTACACTCAGTGGTGAATAAAATATTACTCTCAGTTGGTCGGGTTTAGTGTAATATGGGTTGCATATCAGAGTGTGGAGGACCATCTGTTGATCATGATTCTTTCACTCTAGCTTGACACAGATTTTCGTCCCTCTGCAGCTTAATTCATGTATCTCAGTGACAGAAAAAGACAATGCAATGACTCTACGTCCGTTCTAGAACACTTCTCTCTGACTAGTGTTAACCTATTGTTATAAATCAGCATTCATGATGGAGAGATGACAATTTTAGGTTAACCTAGAATATAAAATGTATAGTGAGTGAGACACAGAACCACAGACATGTGTAGATGGTCGGATTGTAAAGTACACACACACACACACACACACACACACACACACACACACACACACACACACACACACGAAGAACAGGATACACTTCGTGATACGTGTTGAAAGGTGTACCTGACACATAAACTGACAAGCAAACAATGCCAACACTCCCAGTGGAAGGCAGGATGGTCTCCACACAGCTGCAGTACAGTGGCATACTTCTGTACGTATTGCAACAATAATGTATGAACAATAAGGAACATGTGATCCAATTATATATTTTACTTAGTTTAATGTTTGACTCCATAAATCCATTGAAAATGTCTAATTACATAAATGGAAAAGGTATTTGGGGGCTTTCTCCCAAAGAAAAATATCACCAAGTTTGAGGCGAGCTGGTGAAGAAATAAATGAATGGCACCAAGTTCAAAAATGTTTGAAAGAAGATGAAGAAGAAGCTGATGGAGAAGAAGAACACGGTGATGATGATCAACAACAATAACGACGACGACGACGACAACAGCAAGACAGAAGTAACACAGTAGATGCGGTGACCAAATATAAGTAGAGAATAAGTGGATCAGTCTGTAGATATTAAGTTCCTGCTGTTATTTCTGGCCCAGGAACCCAGTGTATGGCGTCCCTTGCCAGAAGTATTAGGAACTCTGGAGAGTGCAGCGACAGTATTGCCATAGTGAAATATTTACACAGCGTTGCTTTAAAGGGAAAGTGTGCGTTCGTACAGCATACTCGCTATCCTCTGTGCTGCAATCTGGGTCGCGGTCATGGGGATGTGGTGGTCGCCGTATTAGTGTTGTCGTTGTCGTTGGTGGTGGTGGTAGTGGTGGTCGTGGTGGTGATGGTGTTTGTAATAGTGATGTCGTACCTGGTGGTCGACGTGGCCTTTGTGTTGATAGTGTTGGTGGTAGTAGTAATAGTAGTAGTAGTAGTAGTAGTGGTGGTGGTGGTGGTGGTGGTGGTGGTGGTGGTGGTTTTTATAAGTGTGATGTGTGATAATGATAGTGGTGGTATAATGTATATGAGTAGTGATAGTAGTGTACTGGCATTTGTGGTAACGGTAGTAATGGTAGTGGTGGTGGTATCAGTGGTGATGGCTGTGATAGTTGAGGCTGTGGTAGTGTTAACAGTGGTACTTGTAATAGTGGTGGTGGTGATGATGGAGGTGGCGACAGCTGTGGTTGTGGTTGTGGTATGGCCCGGCCTGCACTATAGACGCAGGAAATCTTTAAACGAAAGAAAGAACGCTGGTAGGAGCAGTAGTGACAGTGGCAGAGTACTATGTTTGCTATTCTTTCTGTGGGAGAGGCTAAGCAGAAATCGCCTTCATGTCGCTCAGTGCTGAAACATCAACCAGCTCTGCCTCCATCTTACACCATCCTCATTCATATAGCTTACGCCTCCACGATTTCTGGCAAACTTATCATCAGTCTTCCTCCCTTCCTCTTTATCTCTGTCATTTATACACACTCTCCTGGTCAGTGTCTCGGTCTCCATTCGCTCATCCTGGTCAAACCGTCTCAGGATATTCTCCCTGAAAGCCCCCAGCATATTCACATGACACCAAAACTCTCCGAACATCATCAGTTATATGTCCGTTTTTCCATGAAGCTCAAAATGCGCCGCTCAGATAGCACATCTCCTCTCCATCAGTTTCGTTTGTTAGAGTGGGAATGAAAGTACTGTGACACAACGACTTCTTTCATTCCATGCTTCCCTCCCTATTCCTTGTCACTACTGCAACCATGCTTTTCCACTATTCGATTTAGCTTCCTTCATCTTGCAAACTCCCATCGTTGCTCATCACGGTACTGTACCTAGATATTCGATGGTACATACGGATTAGTGGTGGTAATGGTTGTGATAGTGGTGGTGGTGGTGGTGGTGATGTGGGTGGTGGTAACAGTAGCAGTGATAGTGATACTAGTGACAGTGGTTGTACTGGTAGTAGTGGTTGTGGCAGTAGTGGTGCTAATGCAGTAGTTCTTAAACTTTTTCGGCCCCGATAGCCCAAGTTTAACTCCAAGTCGACCTGATACTCTCTCCCTAATGATATTACTGATTTCATTATTATATTCATATTTTAAAAAGAATGAAGAGAATATGGTTATGAACAAAGAACTGTAATCTATAGATTATTTTATATTTGTTCTTAACAAAATAACAGTCATACAACTACTTGTAGTTGTTGGTTATTACCATACACGATTGTTCAGTATTTTTTCCCGGTATCTTTCTGGATACGTCCAAGAACCCATTTCAATACCCCCTAGGGGTATCGAGGTACTGTTCTAATACCTGTGTTAGTAGGAGTGACAGTGGTATTGGTGGTGGTAGTAGTGCAACCAGCGATTGTGGTGGTAATGACAGCAGTGGTGGTACTGGCAGTGGCAGCGACAATGATGGTAGTGCTAGTATTAGCCAACTGTTTTTTTCCTTCATTGATTTTAGTTAACTGTAGAACATTTCTGTTCTCTCCCTCTCCATCTCCCTCCTCTGATTATCAAGTGGATTTGTGGTGCTTGAGTTTACACGTATTTCAGAGTTGTGCACATGTGTCCACGTGCGTGTGTGAAAATAAGTGTACATGTATGTGAGGGAGGGGTTTGAGGGTAGAGGTGAAGCGGCGAGGTTCCCCAGCAAATCCTGGTAAAGCGAGACAGGATTTATGGAAGAGAAATTTACATTGTGCTTATGTTGGGGTTCTATCCCACTTTCACGGTACTCTCTCTCTCTCTCTCTTAGTTTTATTTCCACCCTCCCTTTCTCATTCTATTCCTCTCACTTCCTTTGCATCCTCTCTTAGTTTATCTTATACCCATTTTTTTTTCTCTCATTCCACTCCTTTCTTCTTTTTTCCCTCTCACCTTCATTACTTCCTGTTTTTCTTCTGTAACTTTCAAACTTTCCTCTCTTTACCTTTCTTCCATTTTCTCGCATAGCCTTTCTCGTCTTCGCTTCTCGTTCCCTACATTCTCTTATTTCTTTCACATTCCCTTTCGCTTTCTAACCTGCTCTTATGGGTTCTTCCACTCCTTTGCCCACTGTCTCCAATCCCCCGCCTCAGTTCCTCCCTCCTCTCTTTCTTTACTTATTAATTCCATCTTCATTTTCTTCCACACACTCATCTTTAATCTTAGTCATTTCTCTTCAGGGTTCCTTCTTTCCCTCCGCTTCTTTCTGTTATTTCCAAAAATTTTCCTCCTTCTTCCTCTCCATCAGTCCCCTTTCATGCCATTCATTTTCTATTCTATCGCCTCCCAGTTTTCATTTCATCTCATGTCTTTCGTGTTCCTTCTGCCTGCCCTCCTGTGCTCATATAATCTCGTGTGATGAGGGAGGTGGGGTGTGAGGATGGAGGAAGATGATGGCCAAATAAGGACGGCAGAGGAACGGAGGAAGGGCAGGGGATGAAGAGGGTAAACGAGAAAAGAAAGTGAAAGTTAACATATAATAACGAAGGGAAAGGAGACAGGAATACGTGACTATTTTAGTCTGTGTGTTTATGAGAAAGTTCAGATGCTAATATATATTGGACAGGTGTGAGAGGGAGACAGGTAAGAGGAACAGAGGAACTAAAAAGTATAATGAAAGAAAAATATATAAGACAGAGTAAGAAAAATGGTGACGTTAGTGAAGGAAAAAATACAAGATGATATAAGAAGAAGAATAAGGCAAAATTGTTAAGATAATGTAGGGTGGGAGAAAAGGGGACAACAGTGACGAAGTGGGTGAGAAAACGAAGATGAGAAAAGGCAAAGAGGAACGAGAGGACCAATTGAAGGAGAGGAGGGAGAGACACAAGAATGAGGTAGAACGGAGAGGGTAATGCGCTGGAGAGGAGGAAAAAAGAATGGAAGAAAACTGGGTGCATGGAAGAGACAGCAAGAAGATAATAATGTGAAAGGGAAACTGATTTAAAATGGAGGACGAAGAAGGTATGAAAGGTAAAGGAAAGAATTAAAAGCCTAAGGAAAAAGAACGTAAAACGAAAGAATGAAGGAGGGATAGGCAGAGGAGAGGATAGAGGCGATAATAAGAGATGAAGAAGAAACTAAAAGATAGAAATCTGGGCTGACTAGCAGAGATCACAGAATCAGAGAACTGACAAACTTCATGGATAGGCATAGACAATCAGACTGATAGTCAGATAGATAGGTTGCTAGATTTAAAGAGTGGAAAACGTGAGGTGAAGATTCCCTTCATGTCAAGCTTTTCAAAACAGGAATTCCCCTGGAGAGGGGAGTTAAGAATTCTTCCTTAGTATCAGTACTTGTCGTAAGAGGCGACAAAAACGAGTCTTCTGTTTGCCATCCATCATTCTTTCTTTACTGTCCTCTTCATCTCTTCTGTCCAAACCTTCTTCTCGCTATATTCATATTTTTCCGGTCTTTATTTTCCCTCTTCTCCTGTCAGGCTGGGCATTCGGTTCCGTGGTATGAATAGTTTAAATACCTGCCACTGACGTCGACCCTTCCTCCCTTCCTGGATGGGTCATGACCGCCGACTCTTTCAACGCCAACCCCTCCCAACGCCAAGTGTGTCAACGCTGATTCTATCGTTGCCGACAGTGCTAATACCGACTTTATCAACGTCAGCTCTATCAACGTTGACTCTGCCAACCCCGACTCTATCAACGCCAACCCTGTCGATGCCAAATCTGCCAGTCTATCAACCCCGGCGTTATCGACACTGACTCTGCCAACGCCGCAAGTTCAGTGTCGACTCTACCAGCATCGATTCTGTCAACGCCGTGATTATCAACGCCGACTATTCCAACGTCGCCTTTGTTACCTCGTATCTTAGCGCCATATAGCAATTTTTGGCTTGGTGTTCGTCCTTTAGTATTCCTTTTTTTTTTCCCCTTCCTTCCTTCAAAATATGACCACGTATGCTAAAGTATTAATGGATTAAGACGGAAGCAAAGAGAAACGAGGCATAAACACCACACCACACCACACACACACACACACACACACACAATATGTTCCTCCTGCCAATCTTCAAATTTTCTAGAACGCATTACAATCACTAAGAAAATAAACCGTCTTTAAACGCTTCCTGGCAGTGGAGAGAGAGAGAGAGAGACTGACTGACTTTACACAAAGTGGCGAGAGACTATGGGAAATCTCTCTCTCTCTCTCTCTCTCTCTCTCTCTCTCTCTCTCTCTCTCTCTCTCTCTCTCTCAAATAGTCAAGCGACTGATGTCTAATGAATTACTCCACGTTTTTGGAACACCTTGGTTATTATTATTTTTTTTTTTACTCTCATCTCTTGACCAGCTCATGCTGCACTTATTATTAGTCGCGGTTTCTTGCTTGGTTTCTTGTTTAATTGTGCCAGGCACTTCTACCCTTCAGAATTAACCGATTCCTACCAAACGTGGACACAATGACCAGCCCACGACTAGCTGTGTGTGCAAGAGAGACTTACATTTATGAGTGAATGAACAGGTAACCGAGGAAGATAGCCGAATAATAAAGCCTTCGTACTATATAATGATTTCAGGTCCAGATTAGCCCTTCGGAAATGAATCATCAAAAAGAGGTTCCAAAAAATATGCCTCCACAGTTTCTAAGTGTTCTTGGTTAAATTAGAGAGTTCATGCTCACTCACTCATGTGGATCCTGGGACTCTTGTAGATCCACAACCCTCACAACACACCATCCCCATCGCTGTCTGTCCTGGACTGTCTCCATCCATCGGCCTGTGTCTTCCAAGCAACTTCTTTCTAGTTCACTCTTGAAGACGTCTACCCATCTTGTCCTTGTTCTGCCTCTCAATCTTTTTCCATTTATCCTTCCTGTCATGACTGTTCTAGGTACTCTGTTCTTCTCTAACTGCCACCATTCCCTCCCCCCCCTCTCTCTCTCTCTTTCTCAAAAACTGATTCGACAGCTCTTGAAAAAATTAGAATACCATTGGTTTCTGCTCTAGGCTCTTTGTCAATGTCCATGTTATCTGATACGCAGGATGCTAAAGGGCGTAATCTTCATTTGCATCCTAAGCCTGATTGTTCATGATACGGATATCATCAGAGTGCGTAAGAGGATGTAGCAACTTCTATTAGCTGCCGTTTGCTTGTCGATATACATACATACATACATACATACATATATATACTGTATGTCACGGGGTTTTTATAATATCACTGTGTTTTTTTAAATAGATGCTTAAATATTATTTAAGTTGATAATAATATTCAATAATATTGAAGAGCAAGAACAATGATTGTCTTGCTACATCAAGCAACGATTACTTTACGCTGGCTTAGCACGATTCTCTGAGAACGAGAATTTATAAACTTTCTCAACAGTACACAGCAGAGACTAATTACTCACGAATGCTGAATTAGTACTGTTAGCCTCTGGAGAAAGTTACTTCACCCCTGACAATAAATAACTAATACTAATAATAATAACATCAGGTTCTTGCTGATGCATTAACTCCTGGCACAACGGATTTTAAGTTAATACAACAAGACTGGTCTAAGTACCAGTTATGAAAGCAAACGTTTATGCAAGCTAGGAGCTATATGGAAAATAAGCTTAATTTGGATTAAATGAAACAAGATTTTACTTTACATTGAGCTCAAGAAAGGAACTGTTAAATTTATTAATCAAAAAAATAAATTTAACGTTACAATTCAAATCAAATTAAATGAGACGCACTCACTCACTCACGCAATAGCTAAATACTTACGCCTAGGAAAAACACCTTAACTAAGCTCTTAAAACTAGGATTATACAAAAGGAAATACCAGTCGATGAATGCTATGTATCATCCGAGGGGTGGGAGGACTGGATTAACTGTCTCAGTGGAGCTTGGGTGCTAGCGACCTCTCACACTTCTTGGAGCACAGGACCTTCCTCCGTCACAACAAACACTAGACTCAATTCAAATCGTGGGAAAGAAAAGCGGAGCACTCGGCCGCATTTTCTAACGGTCGAATGAGCAGGGGCGAACAATAAAAAAACAATAGTATCGCTCAGTACAGCACTTAGTGACGTCCATTAAATCGGTCACTTTTGAAAACGGTGACGAATGTTTTGAAAAGTATACTCCGAAATGGAGAGAGAAACGGTTAACTGAGCGATACACAGTGAGTTTTCCACTAATAGTTCGTGGCTTCTCACAAAAGGGAAATGCCGCGAATTGATTCGTGACATTACGCCCCTACAAAATTAAATTTTTTCCTTATGGGAAAAAATTTGTGGATATATATATATATATGTATTCATCCTAAGTCATTCACACAAGATTCACACTGTGGTGTGTGTGCTATCCTGCTACAGGAGAAAGTCGCAGTCGCCAGTGAGCGAAAAAACCTCGTATTTACGTTAATAGAAGCAAGCTTGAGGGAAAAACTCCGTGACGACGGTGAAAATCCTGTACTCAGGTCAAACTGAGCGAAAATCGCTACATTTACACTGACAACTAATTGTTGTGTAGCGTGGTGTATGTAATACACGGTGTAGGAGTGACAGTTGTAGTGTAACTGTACCTACGTGTAAAATGACACAGCATATAATAATATGGCGACGACGAAGGCAGAGAAGAGGCGGCAGCGTGCGGCAGACGATCAGCTGGCCCGCACAGCAAAACTGCTACACCCATTGCTGAACCTGCAAAACCAACTGAGGTGGAGCATCAAAAGTGTCAATGAGACAAAATTCTTATTAAGTTACAATTACTCTCTCTGCCTAGCAGTCAGTGCTACGACGTACATTCGAGGTCGCCATTAATTATAGCACACGATTATGGTCGGCAAGTTGAGAATCCTTGTGCAAACTCGGGTCTTCCATAGCCTCTAACCGCACACGGGTCCTCAACCTGTGCCTTAACCTACAGTTCTTATATTAATATCGGAGAGCTGAGAATCCTTGTGCAAACTTGGGTCTTCCATAGCCTCAAGTCGCCTCTGCAGAGTTCTCACTTCCCCCTTAACCTACAATACAATACTTAAGTTAGTACCGGGAAGCTGAGAATCCTTGTGCAAACTTGGGTCTTCCATAGCCTCAAGTCGCCTCTGCGGAGTTCTCTCTCGAACTTCCCCCTTAACCTACAGTACAATACTTATAATAGTAGGGGAGGGCGGTGATGATTCGGCCACTTTTTCGAAAAAAAATCATAATAAATAAAGTTTAAGAAATTCTTAAAATCTGCTTATTCCAAGAGGAAGCCACATCTTTTGGCTCTTTTGTGTGCTTTTGTCAGTTCTTAAACTTACGTCATTTCTTGGCAGTAATCCAAACTCTTAAGGTCTCCAAAATGGCCGAACCATCCCTCTTGGTGTGGATGATTCGGCCACTGGCGTTGGATGGTTCGGCCACCATGTGGGATGATTTGGCCACTTGCCTCTGGGGCTCAATGAAAGAATTAAATACAGTAGGAAAATTAAGAATCAAATTTTCATCTGTGCTGATATGATTTATTGGATTTATTTTTACCTAAACAATCTCCTTTTAATGAAACAAGGAACAAACAATCTCCTTATAATGAAATTAAATGATTCTACTCTTGCCTATCTCAGATAAAATAAAACTATAATTTTGTGAAAGAAAATATCCGAGTCAAATGAAAGCTACTTCTCTTACATGCTGTTTACTCTAAACGCATTTTAAATCCAGTGAAACAAAAATCCAAAGTTGTAATACCTTTGCCTTCGCTTAATGCTTTGTGAAACTGGTTCAGGTAATACTCCAATTATAACGTTTCTTGAAAAAGAAGCCTCATCAATTTCTGAGGGAAAGGAGAGAGAGAGAGAGAGAGAGAGAGAGAGAGAATATGTAATTTTATAGAAAAAAGGTAAGGGGATGAGTCTGTTATGATGTGGCAGGGGTAAACCAGCTCTGCTGTCGGGCCCTGCTGCAGATGTCACTGATTGCATTGCGCAGTTGACCCTTGTGAGGTGTGGTGCGGTGAGGATCAGTCCGTTCTCCCCTTTGGGGCTAAGATGCGAATGAATGTGTTTGAATGGATGAGTAAATGGGGAGTGTGTCGTCCTGTCTCGGCTACCTCCCTTATCGGGGGATTGCGAGTTCGAGCCTCGCCCGGGCTGCCGTGCCGGGAGTGGTAGCTCGCTCCTGTAACACTAGCGGGGCCATATAGTCACATACAGGGCTTAGCTCGGGGGAACTCCATTTCTCCCATTTTCTCCTTGGGGGAAGCAGCCTAGGTATATAGATAGATAGAAAAAAATTGTTAAATAAAGAAAATAAATCATTATATAATTATGAGAGATGGTTCGGCCACCTGGCAACCCTGCCGAACCATCCCTCACTTCAAGTGGCCGAATCATCCCCCATGTATAAAGATGTACACATGGCGCCCCGAAACCCAGAGTTCATAAGCTGTTCGAGTGTTATCTACTCTCACGTCACCTATAGACAATAAATGATATTTGCACTATATATGGATAACAACCCTGAAGTATTAATGGAGCTACTGCTTACGTTGGATCAACGAAAAAGTACATAGGGGTCATGAAAAATCATAAAATCTAACCTGATGTTGCTGTTTCCCGGCCAACCAAAACAAAAACACATGTGCCATTTGTCGGCAAGATCACGCAACTTCATGTGAAATCTCAATGATCTAGGTCCCCTACATTATTCAGGAAAGCCAGTGGCCGAACCATCCTCCTGGCCGAACTATCACTGCGCTCCCCTACCGGGAAGCTGAGAATCCTTGTGCAAACTTGGGTCTTCCATAGCCTCAAGTCGCCTTTGCGGAGTTCTCTCTCGAACTTCCCCCTTAACCTACAGTACTTATATTAGTATCGGGGAGCTGAGAATCCTTGTGCAAACTTGGGTCTTCCATAGCCTCAAGTCGCCTCTCAACTTCCCCCTTAACTTACAGTACATAATATGCATGTACAGGCCCTGGACATACTGTATCCTGTGGGGCCAATGGGTGAGACGTCAGGTCTGCACCCACTTCACCACTACCCTGTCTCTCAACTGTCTCAGAGATTACAGGTGTGGTTATGAACGGCACAGGAAGGGCATGTCCCTGATTTGTGGTGATACTTAGGCACACACTGCAGGAACGGACAAAACTATTTATGTCCCGTCCCATCCCTGGCCAGAAAAAGTCAGCTCGGATACGGCCCTGGGTCTTCCTTTTGCCCATGTGACCTCCTGAGGCTGAACAATGACCCCATTGTAACACTGCTAGGCGGTACTTGGCGGGAACGACAAACTGCAGTCGAACCTCGCCCTCGGGTGTTCGTGACTCACGGTAGAGCCGTCCTTGTTTACGAAGGAACTTGGCTCGACCTCCCTGTGAATACTTTATCACTCGACCCTTTTGTTTGTTCCGCACGGTAGCGAGTGTCGGGTCAGAATGTTGTTCTTGCACAACAAGTTGACTACACATCAGATCTTGCGGCGATTCAATGATCACTGGGGTGACACAGTCTGGAGCCTCAGTCATGGCTCGAGTTACCGCAGCAGCCGAAGTCTGAGTAGCGTCATCGGAGCAACTATCCTTGACTCCATTAATATTGCCTACTATAAAGTCAAATAGAGGCTCTGGCATGACAACCGCAAGTGTCGTACCAGTATAAAATGGAGATGCCACCTGGATACATGCCTCAGGGAACAATCTCACTGATCCATCAATAAGCTTTGCATGGATCTGTCGACCTGTATACTGCTCAGGCCGAACTAAACTCTGCTTAACAGAGCAACCTGAGGAACCATTGTCTCTCAGGACCTTCACAGGAATGCCTCCCACAAACCCTGGCTGAACAAGGAAGGTACTGTCACCTGTGGGAGGGCCTGTGGAGGAAGCAGCTAGCCACTCATGAGGCTGCTGAATTGATGTGGCAAACATTGTGCCTTGTGGATTATAAGGAGATGGAACATTGGCCATCTGTGGAGGGGGGTTCACTGTCGGAGGGGGACTTGTGAAGTGTTGGGAAGTACCTGTACTGGTAGAGATGGCACCACCGGGTACTTGTGGAATGAAGGCTGCATTTGCCTCCTGCCTCCGATACACTAATTGACCTGACTGAGGGTTACGTGGCTTGTCCTTGTATTGCTGCTGATGCTTGGGAAACTGCTGCTGGTTGGGGTGCTTGTTGTACCGCTTCCACTCAGGTTTCTGAGTGTTCTGCCCCTGGTCCTTCCACTGCGGTTTTGGACCTTGGCCATTATTCTGAGAATGACCTTGTTGCTGGTATTCAGTCTGAGACGGCTTCCCAGACTTGGCAGTATCTTTTCTGCTCCAGGTGTTTTGCTTACGAGCTTGATACCCGTATGCAGTAAAGAATGCGTCAGCCTTCTCTGCCATTTGGCTGGCATCTTTCACCTGGCAGATCTTAAGCTGTGCTATGAGCTCAGCAGGCCACGACCTCTCTAGCTGTGTACGCAGCATAAGGTCAATTATCCCCTCACGCGTGGAAGGAGTTTCATCTTTCTCCATCCACTCATTTAAGTAAGCTGTGAGACGATCAAGGAACTGAACAGCTGTCTCTTTGTCTTGGAGACGAGCTCGCATGAACTGAACTTTGGCGTCGTCTACGGTGAGACCATACGCCTTAATGAGTGCAGCTTTCATCACCTCATATGTGAGATTGTCTCCACGAATTCTGTGGAGAATATCGAGGGCAGGGCCCTCAAATAGGCTAAGAAACTGAAGACGCTTAGCTGCCTCATCCAGTTGATATAAGTCTGCCATGTCCTCAAAACGAGCTATGTACGGCTCGATTCGCTCGCTTTCCTTGTATGAAGGAAGCTTGATGCATGGGGTCGCCAGGACATGTGCAGGGAGAACGCTCGTGGAGCTTGGACCAACTGCACCAGACGTGTCTGAAGCCAAGGAATCTCGCTTGAGCTTCAGCACTTCAAGTTCATGTTCTCGTTCTTTGTCTCGTTGTTCACGCTCGTATTCGCGCTGTTCTCGCTTTTTTTTCTAACTCGAGCTCGCGTTGTTTCTGCTCGTATTCGCGCTGTTCACGCTCATACTCGCGCTCTTCTCACGCTGCTCTTGTTCATATGCACGCTCTCTTTCACGTTGTTCGCGCTGTTCTTGCTCGTATTCGCGCTGAATCTTACGCTCTTCACGGGCATCACTCTCGCGCTGCTGCTCCTGATTATGCCGTGAGAGTATATACTCTTTAATTTCGGTTGGGTCTGAAAGACCCATTTCTTTGGCTTCCTGTAAAAATACAGTAGTAGCCATGGCGCTAATTTATTAAGCAAAACGAAACTGAGCACTGACTGCTTCGCAAACGAATGCTAATAATACAAATAAAGAATACAGACACAAGCTAGTGGTGACCAGTTTTATCTAGTTAACTGGCAAAGAATAAATCAAAAATGTAAATGACTGGGAAGACAATAATAAACACAATGGGTACGGCGACTTCCCAGGAGCGAATAAAATCGTCTGGCGTTACCAAAAATAAACTAGAGTTAAGTATTCTATTGATTAATAACGCAAAAACTCACTTGCTAAATTAACGGTAAACACCAGTAAACTTGTGCCTATAAACTTTAATGATAAATACCTAAATATCAATGAGTGAGCACTATCTCGTGAGTAGCTTTAGGGTTAGGAGTTAATATCCTGGCGAGGTCGCCAATTGTCACGGGGTTTTTATAATATCACTGTGTTTTTTTAAATAGATGCTTAAATATTATTTAAGTTGATAATAATATTCAATAATATTGAAGAGCAAGGACAATGATTGTCTTGCTACATCAAGCAACGATTACTTTACGCTGGCTTAGCACGATTCTCTGAGAACGAGAATTTATAAACTTTCTCAACAGTACACAGCAGAGACTAATTACTCACGAATGCTGAATTGGTACTGTTAGCCTCTGGAGAAAGTTACTTCACCCCTGACAATAAATAACTAATACTAATAATAATAACATCAGGTTCTTGCTGATGCATTAACTCCTGGCACAATGGATTTTAAGTTAATACAACAAGACTGGTCTAAGTACCAGTTATGAAAGCAAACGTTTATGCAAGCTAGGAGCTATATGGAAAATAAGCTTAATTTGGATTAAATGAAACAAGATTTTACTTTACATTGAGCTCAAGAAAGGAATTGTTAAATTTATTAATCACAAAAATAAATTTAACGTTACAATTCAAACCAAATTAAATGAGACGCACTCACTCACTCATGCAATAGCTAAATACTTACGCCTAGGAAAAACACCTTAACTAAGCTCTTAAAACTAGGATTATACAAAAGGAAATACCAGTCGATGAATGCTATGTATCACCCGAGGGGTGGGAGGACTGGATTAACTGTCTCAGTGGAGCTTGGGTGCTAGCGACCTCTCACACTTCTTGGAGCACAGGACCTTCCTCCTTCACAACAAACACTAGACTCAATTCAAATCGTGGGAAAGAAAAGCGGAGCACTCGGCCGCATTTTCTAACGGTCGAATGAGCAGGGGCGAACAATAAAAAAAGAATAGTATCGCTCAGTACAGCACTTAGTGACGTGCATTAAATCGGTCACTTTTGAAAACGGTGACGAATGTTTTGAAAAGTATACTCCGAAATGGAGGGAGAAACGGTTAACTGAGCGATACACAGTGAGTTTTCCACTAATAGTTCGTGGCTTCTCACAAAAGGGAAATGTCGCGAATTGATTCGTGACAATATATATACATCTATATCTATCTATCTATCTATATATATATATATATATATATATATGGAGCCACTGGGGTACAGGGGTAAGTGTGCGTTTTCGTACACTGAAGTACCAGGGTTCGCGCCCCGCAAGGGTAATAAACTTTGGGAGCGTTCTTCTGGCCACGTACTGCTTGGCGGACATCAGGGATGCTGTGGTTGAACAAGTGTCGCATACTATAAAGTATGCTTGCACCCAGTCGGCTTGCGCGGCCCGATAACACTTGGTTCACAGACAACACACACATCCAAAGCCACTACAACACTACAATTACACTTACAAGCACTTCTCACCCTACATACAATCTCTCCCAGACAGCCTAAGCCACTTGGTAGAGGTACATTGGCTGTATTGTCCCCACTTCGGTGGGGATAGGCCGGTCCTGCAGTGGACACTCAAACGGCTGATGATATGACATGATATATATATATATATATATATATATATATATATATATATATATATATAGAGAGAGAGAGAGAGAGAGAGAGAGAGAGAGAGAGAGAGAGAGAGAGTCTTGCCAGGATAAGTAGTACCAACGTTGTGATGTACAGCATCTATATTAATCCAAACTTTTCGGAGACACAATCTCCATCATCAAGACAACAGGCATCGATCAGTGTCAGGAGAATATAAAATCTGTGTACAAAACATAAACCAACATAAAAAAGAAGGAAAAAATAAAAAGAGGGAAGCGATATAAAAAGGGGTAAAGTATAGAAGCAGTATGTTTAATCCTTGCAAAATCAGAAAATCCGGACAAATGCTAACTATGCTAAACATATATATTAAAAAAAAAAGAAAAGAAAAAGAGAAGGAGTTGACCTGTTAAAGTAGTTACTGCGTGAATAGTGGGGTAGCGCTAGTCGAGTTACTGAGACTGGGTAGTATTTTATGAGTCAGGATAGATTCGGCAATGATGAGGTCAGATTAGGACTGACATGAGGTTAGTAACCGAAAATCTGCAGAAGAGAAAGGGTGACCAGAAAGGTGAGAGTGCTCTCTGATAGAAGAATTAGAGGGTATAGAGAGGAACCTTCCAGGCCTAGTGGATTTACCTTGGTGCTCAAGAATCCTGATTCATAAAATACGACCCAGTCTCAATAACTCGACTAGCGCTACCCCACTATTCACGCAGTAACTACTATAACAGGTCAACTCCTTCTCTTTTTCTTTTTTGTTTTAATATGTGTGTTTAGCATAGTTAGCATTTGTCCTGATTTTCTGATTGTGCAAGGATTAAACATACTACTTCTATACTTTACCCCTTTATATATCGCTTCCCTCTTTTTTTTTTCTTCTTTTTTATGTAAGTTTATGTTTTGTACACAGGTTTTATATTTCTCCTGACATTGATCGATGACTGTTGTCTTTTAAACTTTTAGATCCACTGATGATGCAGATTGAGTCTCCTAAACTTTTGGATTAATAAGGATGCTGTACATCACAACATTGGTACTAATTTTTCTGGCAAGACTAAGGTTCCTAAGAGGAAGATCTGTTGCGGATATATATATATATATATATATATATATATATATATATATACTGTATATATATATATATATATATACACAGTAGGTTTGCACAGTGTGCGTCATCGCAGTGCGCGATTCGCATTGTGCACGAGTGACCAAAAATCATAACCAAAAACCCTTCAATGCGCCAGTTTACCGCACAGAACGCGAGGCAGAGGCAAGGAGTGACTAAAAAATGCCATATTCTACTAATGCGCGACCACCCCTCACACAGCGTGTCACGTGTCGTCATGTTGATGCACAGAAATTCCCGGGCATTCTACTGCGCAGCTTCGGGTACAAGGGAGTGGGCACGCCATAACAGTCCTGGCTTGTGCACTGTGCAGATCCGCTCTCTACAGCTAACCTGTCGTGTACAACGTGTGGTGTTTTTTGTGCTGCCTGTACTTCGCTGCACCATGGCTTCAACTCCAAGAGTTAAGAAACTTCTGATGCACGCCACCAAGTTAAAGATCATTAAGATGAAGGAGGAGGGTCAAGGAAACACTACTATCGGGAGAACCCTGGGACTGGCTGAATCTACAGTGAGAACTGTGTGGAAGAACCGTGAAGCCATAAAGGCTGTAGTGAAGATGTACGGTGCCTCTGACCTAGACGGCCGTTCGCGGGTGGGAAATCGTGCAATGATACTAATGGAGCGCTATCTTGCCACCTTCATAATGAGGAAAGAAAAGGAAGGTGTTCCACTGAATGGAAGATTTATTCGGAACCAAGCCCAGCTCTTTTACAAGGCAGCATCTCGCAGGTTAAAAGTGGAAAAACCTTTCAGGGCATCGGTTGGATGGCTGGACCATTTTCTCAAGCGCAAGGAACTCTGTTACATGAAAGTGTCTGGTGAACATGCCTCTGCCAATGAGCTGGCCGCGAGAGACTATCCTGCGATATTTCAAGCAATTATTGAAGAGGGACAGTACACCAAGGACCAGATCTACAATATCGATGAAACGTCGTTATATTACAAGGCCATGCCCAAATCAACTTACATCGCTAAAAGACAGAAACAAGCCCCTGGTCGCAAGCTCCAGAAGTGTAAGATGACGGTAATGTTCAATGTAAACCTGCCTGGGAGCCACAAGATGAGGCCAGTTGTTGTACACACAGCTTCACACCCAAGATGCTACAAAAACCTCACGAATATGGATGCAAGTGGCGTATATTGGTACAAGTCCGCAAATGGTTGGATGACCGGGAACATTATGGCAGACTAGTTAATGAGGCAGTGTGTCCCTGATGCCAGGGCCAAGTGTCGGGAACTGGGCATTCCATTTAAGATGCTCCTTGTGCTTGATACCGCACCAAGTCACCCTCCATACCTTGAAGATCTTCATTAGGATTGTCGTGTTGTGTTTCTGCCTCCCTGCACGACGTCACTAGTGCAGCCACTGGATCAAGAACTAATCGCCACAGTGAAGCATTTCTACCGTGTACAACTACCTACGCAGGAAGACCGACACAAGAGGAGCTTCATGCCCTACAAGATCACGACGAAGACCTTGATGAGGCATCTGCTCCCATTCCATCTCCACCAGCACTGTATCCCTACCTGCCACAGATGCCATGACTGTTGAGGCATTTTGGCGTAATTTTACGGTGAAGGACGCAGTTGAATTTCTCCTACAAGCATGGCACCAGATTACACCTGCAACGGTGAACCATACGTGGCGAATGCTTGTGCCTCACTTATGCATCACCCAGGAGACGGCCATTCAACAACTGGCCGAGGCTGAGGCAGCAACATTGACAGCAGCACAAGTTGTACCAGGTTTTGAGGACGTTACATTGGCAGACATACAAGAAGTGCACACTGCTACTGAGGAACAGCCTCCCGAGGAAGTGTTGCAACGGATAGACGAGGCTGATGCAGAGCCCGACGCCAGACAGAGTCAAGTTGATCAGCCAAGCGTGATGGAAGGCAGGACTGAGCTGTGTATGTCAAACATTAGCAAGATCCTTGCTGCCATGGATAAGCTCAAGGAAGAGGAGAAGGAACAGGAAGTGAGCAACCTAAGAATGGAGGAACTTCTGGTTGGTATTGACAAACTCTTCTGTTTCTACACAGACAGACACAGGGAAGAAATAAACAGGAGAAGACAGACGCTCATAACAAGCTACACACAGCGGGCTCAAGTTGGTGAAATTGCGGAACCAGCGACACCGTCTGCTCCTGTTCCTGTTGAGGATGAAGAGGATGCAATGTCAGAAGTTTCAGCATTGGACTTTGAAGGGTTTATGGCCGAAGTGAGTGACTTTGATGCTCCTTGGGAAGGTGATCAAGAGGAGTCTGTGGAGGGAAGTGTTGGTGCAGTGGGAGGTGCGGTGAGGAGTGTGGCACTGTAAGAGTTGCCTTGCCTCAGAACCTCTGTTATTTAAGGTCATCAGGCCTGTTGTCTACTGTTGTTAAGGTAACTACCCATATTTTTGTTCTTGTAGCTATAGCTTTAGTACAATGTCTGAAACATATGACCTTTATTATGTCTCTAAGGGCCAAAAAATGTCCAGGTATGAGGGGGTACCGCCCATATGTAATTATTCCCATAAGATTTTGTATTCCTAGTACGCGAATTCCCAGTGCGCGAGGTCGTGGACCACCCAATCTCTCGCGCACTGTGTGAGCCAACTGTATATATATATATATATATATATATATATATATATATATATATATATATATATATATATATATATTGTTACGGAACAGAGAAAGATAATGTACACTTTAAGTGAGAATACTAAAAATCACTACTGTCCCGTAAAGTTCCAGGTTCAAAACAAAAGAGTTAGGTAAAATTACAAGTTAAAGTTTAATGCTCAAACTAACAACAAAACATTCAGGACTCATAAGGATAATGTAATGGCAAAAAACAGGTTAAATATATGGTCAACTGCAACAGCCTCCATTAACACGAAATTAGCAAGAGTAAATTTATCTAAGTCAGCCCTGATAAAATGAAAATACACCGGGTAATGCTCAGTTAATGCAAGATAAATTATTACAGATACAAAATATTATTAATGATGGCTGACAATAAGAACCTTTATTTAAATTACAAAAACCTTACTAGGCCTAAGAATTAACCTTATGCTACACAGTACAAGAAAAAGTGCAACAACAGTTATACTCAAATTACACACAGCTGCTAGATGGCTGGAGACTTCCTGAGCACTCACAAGAACAACTGTTCAGGGGAGGACAGAGATGTGAGCAAAATGAGGAGTAGATCTAAGTGGCAATAATGCAGAGACTGAGCTCATTATATAGGGGCCAGCAGAGATTGATACAACCTGTAAGAAGGACGCGCAAATGAAGCCATAAGGGACAAAGAGTTGACAATCCTGCTCTGAACAACAGAAAGGACGACTTACTCTACTATAACGGTAGAAGGGGGGACTGAGGCAGAACACGCTCGTGATCAAACATGCAGCATACTGTGCGTTAAAATTACACAAAGGATGATGAAATCATAGGCTATGTAACACCTCCCCACAAAGAAAAAGAAATTTACAAAGGAAATTTCTTATTACTCTAAAACAATCTGTCTGAAGTCTAGATAAGCAATCTGCAATAACATTTTCTTTCCCCTTGACATGTTATATGTCTAATGAATACTCCTGAAGAAGTAGGCCCCATCTTGTCAATCTCTGATTTTTATCTTTAAACTTACTAAGGAATTTCAGTGGGTTATGATCGGTATAAATGACTATGGGGTCAAAACCAGAACACAAATAAAATGAAAAATGCTGTAAACCCAAAATCATGGATAAAAGCTCTTTCTCAATAGTTGAGTAGTTCTTTTGAGGTGGAGTGAACTTCTTACTGTAATAAGATACATGGTGTTCAATACCCTGATCATCCTCTTGCAGCAAAACAGCCCCAGCTCCTGTATCGCTTGCGTCAACAGCCATCTTAAAAGGCTTAGCAAAATTTGGAGTAGCGAGCACTGGCTGACTTAATAGAATAGCTTTAAGTTTGTTGAAAGAGGATTCACAGTCATCGGTCCAGACAAATTTAACTCCCTTTTTCAGTAGGTCTGTAAGTGGTGATACAAGAATTGAAAAGTTAAGAACAAATCTCCTGTAATAACCTACCATTCCCAAAAATCTTTGTAGCTTTTTCCTACTTTTAGGTCTGGGAAGATCACTTATAACCTGAACCTTAGCTCCTGGTGGTGCAACATGTCCATCACCAATTACATACCCAGGGTACTGAACTTTACCTTGACCAAACTCACACTTTGATAAATTAGCTACAAGATTAGCATGAACCAAACGCTCAAGAAATTTACTGACATGGCATAGGTGATCTTTCCAGTTGTCACTAAAGATTAATACATCATCAATATAAACAACACAGCCTGCCAAACCCTCTGTTACAAAATTCATGAGCTTCTGAAATGTGGCTGGTGCATTCTTCATACCATATGGCATAACAGAACATGCAAAAGTCTTTCCTAGTGTTACAAAACATGAGATCTCCCTAGCACGTTCAGTCATAAGTACTTGCAAGTATCCCTTTAACAAATCAAACTTACTTATGTACCTAGCCTTTCCGATCTTGTCTATGCAATCTTCCATGCGAGGGAGAGGGTAAGTGTCTGTTTTGGTTATCTGATTAACACGTCTGTAGTCGATGCAAAGCCGCTGTGACCCACCCGGCTTAGGGACCAGAGTGACAGGAGAACTCCACTCGCTCTGACAGGGCTCAATCATCTTGTGGTCCAACAGGTAGCCAAGCTCCTTCTGGATGAGAGGAACTTTCACTGGGTTCACACGGTAAGGAGGCAATTTAATTGGCTTTGCATCTCCAACATCGACATCATGCATCAACACAGTGGTTCTTCCTGGAGTGGCACGGAACACTTGCAGGTACTCCTGCAGTAATGCCGAAAACTCCTGCCTTTCCTCGGGAGGTAGATGAGAAAGCTTAGTCTGGAGATCATTCATGATATCAGGATTCTTCCCCAAACTATCACTCAGGGTCAAGCTGCATGGGAGAACTTCACTTGCAGACTCGGGTGGAACAGCTACAGTGCAGACTGGATTATTTTCGTCCCGCCTGTGATATAACTTTAGCATGTTGATGTGACATAGTTGCTTGTTCTTTCTACGATCTGGTGTGGCGATGACATAGTTGACATCACTGAGTTTCTTCTCCACGAAATAAGGACCACTAAACTTGGCTTGAAGAGGTTGCCCATGAACTGGTAGCAGAATCAAAACCTGATCTCCTGGCTGAAAGTGGCGTAACCTGGACTTCTTATCATACCAAGTCTTCATCTTCTCCTGAGCAGCTCCTAAATTCTCTCGCCAGCTGTAAAGCAGTGGACAGCCGTTCTTTGAACTTCATCACATACTCCAGCAGGTTGACGTCATCTTCCTCCGACAGCCAGCATTCCTTGAGTAACTTAAGGGGTCCTCTTACTTCATGGCCAAACAGTAGTTCAAAAGGTGAGAAGCCCAGTGATTCATTTGGAGATTCTCTTGCAGCAAACACAACGAATGGAAGACCTTTATCCCAGTCTTTCTGATGTTCCAAACAGTATTTCTTGAGCATCGATTTGAGTGTTTGATGATATCTCTCCAACGCTCCTTGGGTCTGGGGATGGTAAGCTGAAGATGTGATCTGGGTGATGCCCAATTCTTTCAGAGACTGCTTGAAAACGTTTGACATGAAATTACTTCCCCAGTCTGACTGTACCTCCTTGGGCAGACCAAACTTTGTGAAGAACCCTAGCATTTCCTTAACCACGTTCTTTGCTGAGATATTTCTAAGTGGAATGGCTTCAGGATAACGAGTAGCTATATCAATCAGGGTCAACACATAAGAAAATCCTGAAGAAGTCTTAGGAAGAGGGCCCACAATATCCACCAACACACGGGTGAAAGGCGCCTCAAAAGGAGGAATGGGAACTAGAGGTGCAACCTTTTCGGTCTGATTACACTTCCCCACAACTTGGCAGGTGTGACAAGACTTACTATACCAGGAAACATCCCTGAAGATACCTGGCCAGTAGAAGTGTTTCAAAATGCGTGCCACAGTCTTCCTCACTCCAAGGTGTCCTGCCAAACTGGAATCATGAGCCACACTAATGATATCCTGCCTATAAACACGAGGGATGACAACTTGATGTACAACCTCCCATTCACAGTCGGCTGATGCTGTTGGGGATCTCCACTTCCTCATAAGTACTCCTGACTTTATATAATAACAAGTAGAAGCACCAGCTGACTCTTCCTCACTGCAAGCAGAGTTAGCTAGACCTTTCAACTCAGGGTCAGCAACCTGCAACTCAACCAACTCTTGACGAGACAAATTATCAACACCATGGGGTACTACCTCATCTGGTGAGTGGTCCAAATTAGCAAGAAAAGTGTCAGCTAGGATAAGATCATCATCATCATTATCCTCTAAATCTCCAGTAGCTTTAGACTCAGCCCTAGTGACAGCACATGCAGGGAACACATCAGGGACATCACAATCCTGGGACGCAGCCATTGGCTCACTAGACAACTGAGGAGCTGGACACACTTGACTTCCATCAATATCATTTCCAAGTAAGAAAGCTACACCTGACATTGGGAGTGTCTCAACCAACCCAACCATAACGGAACCATTAGCAAAACCAGACTCTAAATTCACTCTGCACAGAGGGACAGAGAAGTAATTATTCCCTACACCTTGTAAGATTACAGTTTCATCAGAGGAATTAACATTAGAGCCTAGAACACTGGTCAGCATAAGGGATTGGCAAGCACCTGTATCACGATATATTTTAACTGATTTCCTGTCATTACTGTCCAGAGGACTGACAAAACCATCAGACAGGAAATTAGCACATGAACTCTTGAGAGTGTCACCCAAGTTACTGCTCAAAAGAGGAGCTCCATCATGAGAATTTAAGTTACCCTTCAAAGCAGGTTCAGTTAACTCAGTTAAAGAATTATGGGAACTCTCAAGAGTGGACACTAGACCAATTGACTGAATATTTAAAGACTCCTTTTTGTTCACATCACGCTGTCTCCTGAAACATTTCTCCGTAGTATGACCAAGCTTACTACAATAAGTACATTTACTTTTCTGAAATCTAGAGGTGAAGCTGGTATTTACTTCCTGAGAAACATCATCTTTATTCTCTTTCCTGTTACCTGTACTCTGAGTAGAGGCAACGTACTTACTCTCAGCCTTCCCTTTTTCTCTAGAATATCTCTTGTGAGTGAGAACATATTCATCAGCTAAAACTGCAGCATCAGACAAATTATCTATTCTTTTCTCATCAAGATATAGGCTTACATCTTTATAAATACACCTCTTGAAGTCCTCCAGCAAAATCATCTGCTTAAATTTACCAAAATCAGAATCCACATTCTTAGAATTTAACCACTGCTCTAACAGATCTTCTTTGATTTTTGCATACTCAACATGGGATTGCTTATCATGCTTGTAAGTTGTCCTAAATTTTACTCTATAGGCTTCAGGAACAAGCTCATAGGCCTTAGGAGTCAAGCTCTTAACTACATCATAATTATCAGATTGATTATGCAAAGATGCATAAGTTACTTGAGCTTTACCGGTGAGAACAGTTTGAAGGAGTACTGGCCAATACTTTTTGGGCCAATTAAAACCTGTAGCTACCCTCTCAAACAACTGAAAATACTTTGTTAAATCAGATTCATTAAAAGGAGGGACAAGTTTAACATTTTTAGCCACATCAAAATCATCAGAGCTAGATGATCCAGTTCCACCTTGTTTCATGCGATACTCATGGTCTGCCTGAATCCTGGCAAGTTCAATTTGTGCCTGTATCTGTGCCTCCTGAATACGAGCCTGAGTCTCCGCCTCCTTAGCCTGAGACTCAGCCTCCTTAGCACGTGCTTGAAATTCAGCCTCCTTAACACGAGCCTCCTGCAGGGCTAGCTGTAACTTAGCTAATTCAATCTGCGTTTGCTCATTTGGAGGAGTTATATTAAACAAGCTTTTATTAATCATGCCAACAATTTGATCTTTAGAATGATGAGAGTGAACTGCAATTCCCAATTGTTGAGCAACAAGCTTAAGTTCATTCTTTGTTCTGTTTTCTACATCACACACCGTTTGCACATTTGACAAAAAATCTTTGGCTTCATCAAGAGTTGTAATAGTAGACATCATGAATAAATCACAGTCACAAATTATCAAGCAATATCCTTATGATAATATTCTGAATATCCTGATATGAGGTCGCCAAATTTATGTTACGGAACAGAGAAAGATAATGTACACTTTAAGTGAGAATACTAAAAATCACTACTGTCCCGTAAAGTTCCAGGTTCAAAACAAAAGAGTTAGGTAAAATTACACGTTAAAGTTTAATGCTCAAACTAACAACAAAACATTCAGGACTTATAAGGATAATGTAATGGCAAAAAACAGGTTAAATATATGGTCAACTGCAACAGCCTCCATTAACACGAAATTAGCAAGAGTAAATTTATCTAAGTCAGCCCTGATAAAATGAAAATACACTGGGAAATGCTCAGTTAATGCACGATAAATTATTACAGATACAAAATATTATTAATGATGGCTGACAATAAGAACCTTTATATAAATTACAAAAACCTTACTAGGCCTAAGAATTAACCTTATGCTACACAGTACAAGAAAAAATGCAACAACAGTTATACTCAAATTACACACGGCTGGTAGATGGCTGGAGACTTCCTGAGCACTCACGATAACAACTGTTCAGGGGAGGACAGAGATGTGAGCAAAATGAGGAGTAGATCTAAGTGGCAATAATGCAGAGACTGAGCTCATTATATAGGGGCCAGCAGAGCTTGATACAACTTGTAAGAAGGATGCGCAAATGAAGCCATAGGGGACAAAGAGCTGACAATCCTGCTCTGAACAACAGAAAGGACGACTTACTCTACTATAACGGTAGAAGGGGGGACTGAGGCACAACACGCTCGTGATCAAACATGCAGCATACTGTGCGTTAAAATTACACAAAGGATGATGAAATCATAGGCTATGTATCAACATATATATATATATATATATATATATATATATATATATATATATATATATATATATATATATATATATATATATATATATGTCAGTTCAGTATCACTCATACATATTTAAGATTGCTTTCCTCTGCATTAAAATCTTGGTTAATGGTAAAAATTGGTTGTTTATATTATGACGACTCATTCAGAAAATTTTCCCATTACAATATACTGTACTTACTTTCTTGACCCACATCCTTGGCTTTTGTTTGAAAAGAGTTGACAAGATGGTGAGCGCTTCGAGCTATTTGCTAGTATCCATGTCGTCAGAATATTTAGGGTCGTTTTCTTAGTAATATTCAGTATAATGCATTCTTCTCTATCTTAATAATTATTTCTCGTTTGAACAGTAGTTCTTAGACAACACACCCTTAATGAAGTTCAGTCCTAATTTCGAATGCATTTGCCCAACAACTTTACACACATTCCACTGCCATTTTAAATAATTGCTTTGATATTCAATTTTCTTTATTTGAAGATTCTCCAAACTTCTGTCGATGGATACAATTGTATGCTTGTTTAAAGTCAGTAAATAGATGATTCTAAGATTAATCATATTTCCGATACTTTTCGAAGACTTTCTTGACTGTAGTATGTGGCTTGCTGTTAACTTTTTAAAATTACAGACAAATGGCCACCCCTTACGGGATTGTGGCGTCTGGCAATAGATAGATAGATAGACCTTCTGATGATGATTTCGTTTGCGTAAGGGATCGCGCTGTTAGAGAGAGAGAGAGAGAGAGAGAGAGACAGACAGACAGACAGACAGACAGACAGACAGAGACAGAGACAAACAGACAGAGACAGAGACAGAGACAGACAGACAGATATACTGTAGATATATATGCATATTTATTACATTTGCAAGCACGTTGTATCCATCTTCTGGCAGAATGACGTCCCTGTAACTTGCATAATACATGTTATTCTTCTGTTTAAGATTTGGGACTAAGTTCCTTCAGTTCAGGAGATTAGCATTCTCTCTCCAATTCATTTTGCTGTGTTTTTGGCTGCCATCCTTTCGCCCAGAGTCCACCCTCCATACTTGAGAAAGTCAGCAGGTATACGAGTATTGTTCTTTCCTAGTGTGTGTGTGTGTGTGTGTGTGTGTGTGTGTGTGTGTGTTTTAAGCATTTTATTGCTATCCTAATTTTTACCCAAGTTGCTTCTTCAATGTCATTTCATCCAGTTGATATGCTTGGGCTTGAGCACTGTTGATTGGCTCTCGTTCATGTGCAGTTCTTAGAAGTATTTCCTCCCATCTTTCTATTACTTTTTTACCGTTTATAAAATGATTTCCAGCAGTGTCTCTGACCTCCTTTGATCTTACCTGGAAACTTCTCCTCAGTTTTCTTGAGCCTTGGTAGTGATTTTTAATATTACTCTCTCCTCCGTCCTTATTAATTTTATCTAGACTTACATTGAAATAGCTTCCTATTTCTCTCCTTAATGTTTTCTTTGCCACTTGATTTTTACAACGTTGATACAAGCAATTTTCCTCATTTGCTGTGTTTATAACCAGAATTTACTTGCATCTTCTCTGTGTATCATCATCTCATCAAACCCTTCCTCATACTAATAGTTCTTGCTCCAACAGTTTTTGAATTTAAATTGCCTATTATTAAAAAGACATTGTTCTATTCCATACCACATTTATTCTGTGTTTTCTTAATTGCATTTCTTCCAGTACACTCAGTGGGACAAACTAAATTTGAATATTTATCTTTGTATCTTGTATTCTCTTTCGATTATTTGTTTTTTTCATTTCTGAGTTATCCACGTCATAAATATCTCTCTCGTTAGTGATCTTTGGTTTTTATCGCTTCGGAGTCTAGCTGTGATCTTCACAGTCATGAGGTAGTACTTACTACCTCAAGCTGCTCCTTTATAATCATATGCATCTTGAAGTACATTTTTAAACGTCTTGTTAATTGTGATGTGGTTTCTTAGGAAATCAGGATTTCCGTTTGCTGATGTTCAACTTCTCCAATGGTCATCAATGTGAGAGAAGAACGTTCTGCCAATTATAAAGTTATAGTTTTGGGGGTACAATGCTCGTCTGAATGAATATTTGTTGCTCTCGAGGTGCATTATCCTTCCCAACTGCTGAAGGAAAAAGCCCCCATTTAACGCCCAACCCTTACATTCATTGCATTTGCAATTTTTACAATATCGTATTTAGCGATTTCTGTTTCACCTTGCAGCAGGGAATAAAATTGATTCTTAAGGTCATCTTCACCCTAATTCATTATTTGACAACCAGCTATAGCCTGGACCATTTGCCGTTTAACCTGACCTTCAAAAATCATTCATTAACAAACAGAAAATTATCCAATGCTTTTGTTACTGTTTGCTCTGACATACCGCAACAGAACGCTGATTAGAATCGCTACTTGCATGGAGTAGAGTATATTTGTGTATTTTGCATTCCCTACTTCAGGGCCATCTTACTTCCTGGCTTGTTAGAATGTCAAGGTTGTATGGAACCATTTCCTTTGTCATACTTTTTGTATATCCTGCTTTGTACAGGCTACGCACACTTCAGGCGCTGATAGGTTGTTTTAAGGATATCTCCATAACAGTTGATTATTTACACGACGCGAGCCCTTGTCCGAAGACCCCGTCTTATTTCAAAGCTTTTAAAGTTCCTGTAACTGATTTCTTTGTACAAGGTCTGGTGTTTGACTCGAGACTCAGCCATCCCCATTTACTCGAACTTGGAACTGCATAATTTGAGAAAGGTGAAGTCAGTGAATGTACAGTGAGGTTGGATGGTGAGGAAATGGAAAATGTGAGTACGTTTAAGTACTTAGGTAGTGTGATGAGTAAGGATGGAAGTTTGGAGGGTGAAGTGCTTGAAAGGGTACAACAAGGAAGAATGGTTGTTGGTTCCTTGAAGGCAGTGATAAGAAACAGGGAAGTGAGCATGGAAGTGAAAAAGTTACTACATGACTGTATTGTGATACCAGCTCTAATGGAAGTGAAGCTTGGACATTGTTGGAAGGACACAAGTCAAGAGTGAGAGCAGTGGAAATGAGTTATTTAAGAGGAGCCTATGGAGTCACATGGAGAGACAGGCTGACAAATGAGGATATAAAGAAGCGTTGTGGTGTGGATGCGGATGTCATAGGAAGCGTTAGGAGGAACACACTGAGGTGGTTTGGCCATGTGGAGAGGAAGGTGATTGAGAGACTGATGAGGAGAGTGTATGTGAGTGAGGTGGAAGGGGGAGAGGGAGAGGGAGGCCGAGGATGAGATGGAGGGATGGAGTGGAGAGGTATATGAGAGAGGGGGGTGTGAGTTGGGAGCAGAGCAGTGAAATGGCGGGGGACAGGGCGACGTGGAGGCGATTTGTTTGTGGCCACCCCGTACGGGATTGAGGCATCTGGCAATAGATAGATAGATAGGAACCGCATAATGGCTGAATCAAGACCAGATCTCCATAGCTAGGTTTTTGAGTTCATACTAGGGACAGGAAAACAGAGGAATAGAATATTTTCATATCCTGGACAGTGTTAGGTTTTAAGTTCAATGGGTGTGGCAGGAAAAAACTATATTGCTGTTCGTGTTTACCCTGGAAGGAAAAGTGGCCTCACTGGAAATAGGATGGTGTCTGGTGGTGAGAAAAAGTGCGCTGGGGAGGAAAACGTTGAGATGGACTTTTTCTGCTTCAACTTCAGAGAGAGAGAGAGAGAGAGAGAGAGAGAGACCTTGCTAAAGGTAGGAGGCGAGAAATCAAACTGTCATTCTCTGTCTGTCTGTCTGTCTGTCTGTCTGTCTGTCTGTCTCTCTCTCTCTCTCTCTCTCTCTCTCTCTGTCTCTCTCTCTCTGTCTCTCTCTGTCTGTCTGTCTCTCTCTCTCTCTCTCTCCTAACAACTAAATTTTAATGAAGCATTCCAGTGCTAAAGTCTGCTGGGAGTTCCCTCATCAAGTGCTGGGGGGCCAGGGCTCTAGGGCCCCTGTCAGTCTGGTAATAATCATGTGGCCTGTGTAAGGCCTTCAGGATCGCAATAGTCTTATGTAGGGATGCCCAGTAGCTCCCATCGTATTTCTGAAGGACGTCACAGTAGTTCTAAATACACTGGAGTGCGAGGTTTGGTGTTCAAATTTAGCCTTGGGAGTGCATTGTGAGTTTGAACTTTAAACGGTCCCTTCCTCGCGAGAGTTGGGGCGACTGAGGCCTGGCATAACAACGCTGTTTGAGGTGAGGCGGCCTGGCCATGACGAGATTTGCAGCAGTAGTTAAGAGTACTGCTGGTCTGGCTGTGACATGCTGCCCCTTATTCTTGCAGGTACGATAGTTGTTGAATGATATGTCTTTTCTGTTGACAGGGTTAATATGGTTGATGGATGTACAATTCTTGTGAAGTTGAAGTACGCTTTGGGCTTCATTTCCCGTATTCCTGTGTACGTTCCTCCTGAGATGAGTGATCTCAAAGTGAAAGAGTTGTTCTACACCAGACTCGACTCAATTGTATGACAATGCCCTTTGTAGGATATAGTAATTATTGGTCATAGACGACTTCACTGCAGTGACTGACACTGAGAGGAAAAGACTTTGAGGACTGTATAAGTTTCCATCTTTCTGGAACCAGGAATTCCATAGTTCTTATCTTCTTACCTTCAGAATTTCACAAAGTCCCTTAAGATAAATATTACTGGATCCTTGTTCCAGCAATCCGACCTGCATCGTTGGAACTGATATTCCATTTCAAGGAAGACTGCTGAAAAGACTGGCCACATCTTTGTAAGTACTAGGTGGAGGGTCCTTCATTACTGCACGATTTTCAGGAGTGCATGGTACTTTCTTACCGATCAGACACTTGTTTTTGTTACTCAAAGGCTACAAATGAAAACTAGGAGAATCGCTAGATGCCATCAAGAACGGTTCCATCTTGAGCACTAAGGGACGAGGGGTGTGCTTATGAATTTGCAGTGGCAACTCGAGTCAGTTTGAGGTGATAACTGCTGTTGAGGACCCTGTTAAGTGATGGCATATTTTCAATCACGTTTTTCTGGCAGAAGTTGATGCATGAGTTGGACAGCATTTGAGAACAGACCCTGGCTGCAGTTGATGAGTCATGTTGCCAGTCTGCCTTGGGTTCCAAAGTATCATACACTTCTGTTCATCAGGCAAGAGTCACTGAGAAGGGATATGGAGAGGTACAGCATGACACGGAAATCACTGAGGAGACAGAGGGTCGGTATCATCCAAATGAACTTCAGGCTGCTTCTCGAGCCGCGAAGAAGTTCCGACTCAGACCACCTCCCAGGATAATTCTGTCTGAACAGCAGATGGACGGCCCATTGCAAGGTCGGGTGAGTACAGGGCTCGTTGGGCTGAGTACTTTGAGCAGTCGTCCTTGTCAGAACCCTCTTCCCCTAGTTGGAGATGTTCCATTGGCTGGTGGGAAACCACAAACTGCTAAACCACAAATTAGCAATGCCATTCCTTCTCGAGATGAAATAAGACAGGCAGTGGCTGAAGACGAAAAGTAGTAGGAGAGCTACTGTTTCTGGAATCCACTTGAAACTAATCAAATCTTTGCAACAAAGTCATGAACCGGGAATTTTATGGAAGCCATCTGGCCTGATTGGACAAGGGGTTTGATCATCTCTGTCTGGAATAAGAAAGGATACCAGGATGAATGCAGTAACCAGCACTACGAGAACATTACAGTGCTCAGTGTGCGAGACAAGGCTCTTGGTCACATGCAATTAATACATATCAGTGGCCATTTTCTAAAGATTCAGAATTCTGAGTAATCCAGACTTAAGACCAAAATGTCTACAGTAAACTGGATCCTGGCATTCCGAGTTCTTGTGAAGTACTGTCATTAGTCTCGGCAGGGACGGCTACAACCCTCTGTCTATCTCAATAAGGCGTTTGATTCAGTAAACTGAAAGGCATTATGGTAGCTCCTGCGACTCTATGAGATTCCCACATGGATCTTCTGGTTCATAGTTGGTCTGATTTCAAATAATGAGAAAGCTCTCAGTGGTGGAGAGAGAACATCCGATTCCTTTCCAGTAAGTTCTGTAGTAAGACAGGGGTGTGTCATTGCCCTTCACTTTTCAACACGTGCAAGTGCTGAGTACTAAGCCCAGATGTGTGTCGTATCACTGTGGATTATCAAATGCCAATTTGATGGTAATTCACCACGACTTTACTAATGATACAGTTATCCTACTGGAGTCTCTGTAGACACTCCTGAGTCCTCTCGAGGCACTTCACGACGAGGCACAAGCACTGTGACTAAAGGTCTCCTGGGTCAAGATCAAGGTCTACGCATTTGGCGGCCTGTGTATGAAACAGTAGCCTGTTCAGCATATAGTGACGACAAGGAGGTCTAGTCTGTTAGGTAAAACCATAATGGTAGGTCATATGATGGGATTTTTGTTGCACTGGTCTGCCTTATGGTGTTGTGGATTTGCTCAGTTAGAGTAACTGGTGTTGTCAGCATACGTGTAGAAGAAAAGCAAAAATGCGTCATCAGGGTTTTGGTGTTCCCAGTCTAATTCTGTGGCTGCGAGACATTGACACCATACAGTCTCTTGAAGCAACAGACTGGATCCTTTGGTACGTGGTGTCATTACAAGGTAGTGTCATATGCTGGTACAACCGAGTGCGTAAGCAGCTGTTTCTATACTCCACGATTTTGAGCTGAGGCTTATCACCTGCATCGCACGTGCCTGACAACTCCAGTTTTATGGACACGTCACACAATACCCATACGTTGCTTCTGTTCAGGGAGGTATATGAAACAGCCAACCCAACATGGAGGAAAGCAAGGGGAGGGGTGCAATGTTCTTGGCCGAAGCAAGTTAATCATTCCCTTCATAAGATACATGAGGAGGAAAGAATCGCTGCCTGGAGACTAGCACGAGCGGATCCACATAGGTGGAATCAGAAGCAAGGTGAGGCTATGTGCACCATTGTTCAGCTCTTAGACGAGGAGGCGCCACTGCTGTTCTTAGCAATGCTGTAGGACAGTAGAGAGAGTTTATCGTAAAAAAATGTTAATGCTACAGTACAGTACTGTCCTGGCACCAACAATGTATGAAAATAGGAGAAGTCTTCAAAACTGATAATTTTAGAAGTTGGTAGGTAATTCCTCCGTACAGCTTCTCACCATCCCTTCCTTCCCGTCTATAGGAGGAGGTGGACTATGGTTGTAAAGCGATCTCTCCAAAATCTTACATATTAATCTTAAGGAGATTTGTAGTGGCTTTACAACAGTATGATGAGTGTCAACTGCCTTCGCTTTCTTCTACCTACACCAACAACGAAAATTAAAAGCAGGACTGGTAACAGCAACTCCAAGCACAACTCACAAAAAGGACAACAAAACTCAGCAGCCAACAAAAATAATAGCACAAACAATAACATGAGCAATCACAATACGACATTCTTGTCCTAACTAATGGTTCATATCCATATACCGTACATAACTACAACACTGACATGCGTGTCAGTAATTGCAGTATTTACGATTAATCCATCTCTACTCTGCCGGAACCGACACCAGGGAAGTCAGATGACTGTTTGGAAGCGTACCACTGTACCATGACCAGGTAAAGATTTCTTACATCAGATTGAACTATTGCTCCGTGTGGATGTTTGCTAAGTAGTTGTTGTTAGATGCTTGAATATCCTCTAACCACATTTTAGTAACGTAACATACAAACGTGTGTGTGTGTGTGTGTGTGTGTGTGTGTGTGTGTGTGTGTGTGTGTGTGTGTGTGTGTGTGTGTGTGTGTCGTAACCGCTTCGGTTTTACCTCAGGTATATAATGCCAGGAGGAATCTGGGCTGAATAAGAACAAGTACCCTTGATGTGCTGTGGAGTGGCGTGGTGTGGTGCGTTGTGGTGTAGTGCAGTGTGTGTGAGAGGGTGGGGTGGTGTGATGTAGTGTGAGAGGGTGGTATGGTGTGAATTGCTGTGAGTGGGTGGTGTGGTTTGATGTAGTGTGAGAGGGTGGTATGGTGTGAATTGCTGTGAGTGGGTGGTGTGGTGTGATGTGACGTGGTGTTATTGTGCTAAAGTAGCAAAACCCTTGGCAGTGTAGCACCTCACGTACGAAAATTGTTTGTGATTCACAGCCGGATAGGGCCGCTCTTGGAGATGCTCTCACATCTAAGAACGTGGGTAAGAAAGAAATGGTAAGAGTGAGTGACCTTTTGGGTACAGTGTTTACGTTATCATGAGAGAATAGGAGAGGAGTAAGTGAGTGAAGGGAATGTAAGGAGATTTGAAGGAGTTCTGTCCTGAGTCAGCGAGGGAAAAATGTACATTCTGAAAGTGACTGTGCAAGAGACAGATTTTTTTTTTTTTCGCTTCTTATATGCCATCTTATAATACTTAGAACTCTCTGTGCCTCCATCTCCTCTTCAGTGCACTGTTTGGAGTACTTGAGGTGACCGCTGGTTTGTAAACGGATGATTTTTTCCAGGTCAATACTGCTGATTGCATTTCCTAAAAGGGAGTAGTTGATTCTACGATATGGATGACCAATGTAATTACCCTGCATTTGTCAAGTTAACCAGCCTTTGACACTGTTCATACCACTCCTCTGTCTTAACCAATTCTCAGTATAGGTCATCTGACTTCTTGAGTTAAAAGACATACTGTCCCAGCTTTTTGTCGTCCGCAAATTTTGTAGTTCAGATGACGATGCCCACATCGGTATCAGTGATTTAAATGATGATGATATCTGGACCTTGAACTGAACCCTAGGCCACTCAGCAAGTACATGTTAACCACCCAGAGTTATCCCACAATGACATGTACTCTCACACGCCGGTCGGTCAACCAATCCGTAGTCAGTCCAACCAGTTCTCCGTGAATTCTTAGTGTATAAATTTTTTTCATCTGCCTTCGGTGAGGATTCTACAGAAAGTTTTCTGGAAGTCCAGATTAAAAAAAAAATCAAGTATCAAGCCCTGGTAATATTGAAAAAGCATTCAGAGGAAGAATATAATGAGAGAGAGAGAGAGAGAGAGAGAGAGAGAGAGAGAGAGAGAGAGAGAGAGAGAGAGAAAGAAAGAAAGAAAGAGAGAGAGAGAAATCGCGAGGTGAGTTTGAGTGCCAGCAGGTGGAAACTGCACTCAGAAACTATCCCAGCCTTCCAGCTGTATACACACAAAAGTAGGGGAGGTGGGGTGGGCGAGGATAAGATGAAGGGATGGGGTGGAGGTATATGTGATTGAGAGTGGCTTGAGTTGGAAAGAGGGCAGCCTGATGGTGGAATACTGGTTGACGCAGAGAGTAGCTTATGGCCAGCCCTTCAGTGATTAAGGCGTCCGTCCATAGGTAAATAATACAGCTAGGACAGCAAATGAGATCTGTATGTTACTATTGTTCTGAGCATCATATTACACATAATTAATTGTATGCATAAAATTATTTCTCTCGCCCCTTGTTTCCTTGACCAATGACCGTCTTGTGTGTGTGTGTGTGTGTGTGTGTGTGAGAGAGAGAGAGAGAGAGAGGGGGGGGGGGAGACGGGGAGGCAGGGGGATCAACCAGAATTACTCTTTCGTCAGACACACACAGTACAACAGACGAGCTTTATATTGCACCACCTGATTGCTATAACCATCATACACTTATATTGACTACATATTATAACGAAATCAGTGCATTTTTCTTGCCTTAACAGTTTCAGCTAACTTAATGGGATATGTGTGAACGTAAATTAAACCCAGGACTAATCAATAAAAGGTAAGTACATACCTTTTACTTGGTGCAATATCTTCTATCATGTCATAATGAGATAAAATTGATTGTTGAAAGATTCGAAAAATCCCCTTGTAGAAGGAAATGCAACTCACACAGTTCTTGGGGATAAGTGTTTCATAAAATCGTTAGGAAAATCAAAATGAAAGCTGTCATTAGAGTAAAGGGGGTCCAGGGATGAACAGTCGGTGGCCCTCGAGTACCTCAGTGTTAAACTGACAGGTAGTAGCCATCTTTCTTTGCCTTCACTGAGTTCGTAAGCTTTACAGAATTTTATTAGCAATACTGAAAAGTATAAATGTCTATAAACTGTTATAAATTAACATTACTGATTGTAATGTTTATTTATATAATGCGCTGGTAACTATAACTATTAGATGATTACACAAAGCTTTAACTTATCTGCTTCTAATACTTGCAAATATAAGCAGTTCTTATCAATACATGCAGGTAAGTGTGTGTGTGTGTGTGTGTGTGTGTGTGTGTGTTAGCAAAGGTTTTGATTACTTAAGATCTAATTATTGAGACTCGTGTATCTTGTAATCCTCTCTTACAACTTATTATGGTGATGTGACCCAAGAAGGCAGTAGGGTGTGTATCCCTGGGCTAAAATCGCCATTATCAGTCAAGTCTCCACCTCTAACTGCTCCTACTGGAAGAGAGATTTTCGTCCTATTAACTATGATCTTTATCGTGCGTGTGTTCTTCTATCTATTTATTTATCTATTGCCAGACGCCTCAATCCCGTTCGGGGTGGCCACAAACAAATCGCCTCCACGTCGCCCTGTCCCCCGCCATTTCACTGCCTTGCTCCCAAATCACACCCTTCTCTCTCATATACCTCTCCACCCCATCCCTCCATCTCATCCTCGGCCTCCCCCTCCCTCTCCCCCCCTTCACTTCGCTCACTACACTCTCCTCGTCAGTCTCTCACCCTCCATCCTCTCCACATGGCCAAACCACCTCAGTGTATTCCTCCTAATGCTTCCTAGCACATCCACATCAACACCACAACGCTCCTTTATATCCTCATTTGTCAGCCTGTCTCTCCATGTGACTCCACAGGCTCCTCTTAAATAACTCATTTTCACTGCTCTCACTCTTGACTTGTGTCCTTCCAGCAACGTCCAAGGTTCACTTCCTTACGTTAGAGTTGGTATCACAATACTGTCATGTAGTAACTTTTTCATTTCCATGCTCACTTCCCTGTTTCTTATCACTGCTTTCAAGGAACCAGCAACCTTTCTTCCCTGCTGTACCCTTTCAAGCACTTCACCCTCCAAACCTCCATCCTTACTCATCACACTACTCAAGTACTTAAACGCACTCACATTTTCCAATTCCTTACCATTCAACCTGTCTGTACATTCACTGACTTCACTTCTCTCAAAGACCCTCACTTTACTCTTCCTTACATACACCTTTAGATTCCGTTTCTTACACACTCTCCCAAACTTATCCACCAAGCCTTGCAGCTCCCCTTCGTCTTCACTCAACAACACAGTATCATCTGCAAACAACAGTACAGAGAGTTTCCAAACACTACCCTCTCTCACCAGGGCCACTCCAACATCCACTACCCTACCTTGTACCTCTTTTATTACCCCATCCATGTACAGATTGAACAACCATGGAGACATGACACATCCCTGTTTCAACCCAACCTTCAAAGAGAAAAATTCACTCAGTTCACCATCTACACGCACTGCAGCCTTAGCACCATCATACACACTCTTCACAGCATTCAACAATTTCCCATCTACTTCATATATTCTTAATACTTTCCACAATCCTTGTCTATCCACCCCGTCATATACTCCAAATACATGAAAGCCGCATAAAACTTCTTTCCCTTCTCTAGAAACTTTTCCACTAAAGATCTAAGAATGAATATCTGATCTAGTCTTCCCTTCCTAAAGCCTCCCTGTTCTTCTCCAACTAATTCCTCTGTTCTTTCTCTAACTCTGTCAATAAGTATCCTACCATACACTTTTCCTATTATACTAAGAAGACAGATGCTCCTATGATTACCACACACTTCTTTTTCACCTTTTCCATTGTACAAGGGAATAATTATACCTGACTTCCAATCCTCTGGAACCCTACCTTCCTCCCAGGCTGATCTGCACATTTTCCACATCCATTCTACTACTATCTCTCCCCCATGCTTCAACATTTCACAACATACTCCATCAATTCCTGGGGCTTTCCTCAATAAAACTTTCTTCATAGCTTCCACAACTTCTATCCTACTGATTTCTTCCTGTCTTCTCACCTCCCTCCTTCTCCCAGCCATTCCCCAGCCACTTATACTCACATTACTTCCATCCTCTATGTTCAACAATTCCTTAAAGTGTTCTCTCCATCTGCTCACTTTTCCTCCCTTCTCCACTAGTAATCTACCATTCTTACCTTTCACTCCCCTACTAACTTAACTTCCACCCTGTCTTACTCTTTTCACCTCTTTCCAGAACATTTTCTTACAGTCCCTCCATTTTACACTCAAATTCCTTCCAAATTCCTCATCCATTCTCTTCTTACTCTCTCTTACTAATCTTTTCACCTCTATCATTCTTTCTACATATAACTCTCTCTTCCGCCTCTCAACTTCTTCCACGCCGCTATTTCTCATCCATTCATTGTATGCTTTCTTCATTTGTGCCACAGCCTGTCTCGCCTCTTCATGCCACCACGCTGTTCCTTGCACCCTCCTCCGTCTTCTCTTCATCCCACACACCACATCACATGCTGCACATATTTCTTCTGTGAATATCCTGCACACACCTTCCACGTCCCCCATCTGCTCCAATTCACATTTACCCAATCGTTCCTCCACTTCTCTCTTATTTTATGCCTTTTTCTCATCCTCTTGTAACCTTTCCTCTCTCCTTGCAAATACTCCTTCTTCCCGTCCTTCCCTTGTTCTATTTCTCCATCTTATTTGGTTCTTAATTTTGGCCACCACCAAGTAGTGGTCAGAAAGTCCACTCCCCCAACCTCTGTAAGCTCTTGCATCCATTACACATCTTTGCATCCTTTCATCCACACACACGTAATCAATCATTGCCTTCCTTTCATTCAGTTCACCACCCACCCTTCTCATCACTCGCCATGTATACCTGTGGATCATTTTATGTCTGAAGAGGGTATTGGCTATCACCAACCCCCTCCCAGCACAAATGTCCACTAACGCACTGCCATTCTATCTATCTCAGCAGGCACACCCCACTCACCAACTATTCCATCCACCTTCACATTCTCTACTTTACCATTCATATCACCGATCAAAAACACGCTCTCATTCCTTCCAAACTTTTCCATGCACACTTCCACATTTGTCCAGAACTCTTCTCTCACTCTGCTTGCACGATCTTACGTTGGCGCATACACACACACAATCGCCCACATTTGTATTCCAACTTTCAATCTTACCCACACAATCCTTGACCCAACTGATCCATACTCTCTTATGCTATTCTTCCATCTTTTACTCATAACTATATACACTCCTTCATTTGCCCTCTCATTCTCACCTACTCCTGCACATATACCCCATCCATACTCCCATTCTCTCACACTTTCTCATCTCCATTTAGTTTCAGTTACTCCACATACATCCGCTTTCGCACCCTAAAGCACCTGGACAATCTCTCTCCTTCACCTCATCATTCGCACCTCTTACATTCCATATTCCGATTACCAAGTCCTTTGTCCGGTCCTTGGTCGTCATCTTTTGGTCAGTCCTTGTCCGAGGCTTATTGTTTGTCTTTTTAGTTAGTTGTTTTCCGGGGAGGGGCACTAACCCTCCGCCAACCCTTTTAGTCGCCTTGTACGACAAGCAGGGATACTGGGGGAGTATTCTTGAAAACCCCCCTACCCCCAGGGGGTTGTGCGTTCTTACTTCCATAAATTCCTTGTGTATGTGTGTGTGTGTGTGTGTGTGTGTGTGTGTGTGTGTGTGTGTGTGTGTGTTTTCAATGTCTGGTCGAATTTATTCAGCTTTATGGTGTTGAAAATGGCAATTTCTAATCCCTCAAGTCCAGGGAGTCTATCCCAAACTGGATAAAAAGATAAAAGTATAGGTAAAAATAAGTCATGGGACTGGAGAAATTTACTTCCATACCATCACTTCTTGAAAACTTTGTGGTAGTTTGTAATTATCTCTTTCACATTTTTATCAACAGTTTTGTTCTGATCTGACTTCCATCGCTGATATGATTTAGTGTTGGTAGGTGAAGAAAATACTATGACACCAGGGTATATTAGAAATATTACTGCTGTACAACCTGCCATGGAATAAATAGGGTATTGTTGGAAGCGCAGTACATTGCAGAGGGAGACAGCTGTTCTCTAAATGAGGACTCATTCTAACTTGGTCGCCTTAATGTACCCAGCTCTCACCTAGAGTCCCAAGTAGTAACTAGCATATAGTGACTACCATACCCCAGTAAACCAACACTGTTGATTACCTATTTGGGTGAGGGATCTTGTGTCAGCTTCACACATGACAGGGAGATGTAGTATGCGAGGTGTGAAACAGCAGCACTGGCAGATGGACCAACATGGTGAATGACAGTGATGATGTCACAGAAGAGGTGTGTGGCACGTCGAAGACGAGTTGTGCGACTAGCAATATTTGGCCAGCCACTATGGAAAGGGTGTGGTGCCCTTGTCACATTCAGAATTAACAATAATCGCAGATATGCAGTCAGTAAAGTCCAGTCGAACTGCCTAGCCGAACTTTCTACGAGTTTCGGCGAGTTCAAAATGTTTGAGGTCAGTGGAATTCTTATAAACTTGTACGAATTTAACGTGCGAGCTCTCCAAAGGTCGTGGAGGTCATGGTCTAGATCGCGCTTTTTCGGATACCTCTTGGAAGCTCGGGAAAAATGTTACTGCTGCAGGCAAATTTCTCTGCGAGCCACCACGAACTCAGCTACTTGCACAAGGTCTTACGAGTTTGTTAGACCTGCCGTGCGATCTCGTACGAGCTCGGTAGAAGCTCTTTAATATTCGTGGGTGTTCGTGTCTATTCTTAACAGGTTGCACGATAACTAGCATGAACTCTTAAAAGTCGTCCGATGTCGTAAGGCAATTCCTTTCTACTCATACGAGCAGTCGTACGAATAGTCGTGAGATATTAGGCGACTTTTTTCCCGCGACTCTCATTTTTTGCTCGTACTTCACTCGTACATACTCGCATAATGTTCCTGATACTACGAAAATTTCGCTTTGCTTGCGGTGGCGCGCCGCTATTCGTGTGAGCTCGTGGACATTTTTGACCGCAGACTCTCGTAGAAAGCTCTGTTCGGCAGTGTGACTGGTCCTTAAGCTTCTCGAGGAACAACGTTAACAGCACATATAATGCCAGTGGTACCTGATGTTCCCGACCGTCATCAAGATACTGTGGGCACCACTGAAGGCATTAAATAGTCTACGTGCAATGTGCTAACATTACAACAGGCTGGAATGCTGGAAATCTTGGCAGGAAGATAGAGGATGGATATTATTGTTCTTAGACAAACGTAGTGAATGTTGACTGGGACAGGAAGGTTGGATAAAGATGACATAGGTATGGTATATTCCGTTGGTGATACAATGAAGGGAGGTGTGGGTGTGATGATGATGAAAAAGATACCCTGATCAGTGAAAAGTTACGGGCTCTGCCTGATGCAGTGCTGTTGATAACATTTTAGGGAAGATCAAAAGACATGAATATAATGCATTTATATGCTGCGAGTGGGAGTTTACATGTAGTTTTATTAGTTTGATTAGCAGGTAGATAAGGCGAAATATCAGTCGTTATAGGCGCGAACTTAATCGAGTGACGGTATATCTGAATTCTAAACAGGACATCGCTGGACCTTTTGGCCTGAGAGAGAAGAGCGAAGAAGGGGGAAGGTTTATAGAATGGTTTTATGGAAAATAACCATATGATTGCATGCACGTGGCTTAAGCAATACCCGTGAAATCTGTGGGCTTGGAAGAGGCATAGTGATGAGTTCAGATATCAAAGTTTATTACCATTATCACGTGGTTTCAGAAGTGCAGCATAAGCAAGTGAAAACATACCCTGGTGAGCTGACTGTAATGGTGATCATGATCCAGGTGTGATGAAAGTGCAACTGAAACTGAAGAGGGTAGAAAGGAAATGCCAAAAAGCATAGAACAGTTGAAAAAGAGGCACAGTAGGAGATTTCAGGATAAATGTAGGGAAATAAATATTAGATATCCGATGAACATAAGAAGTCAGTGAGAACCAGTGACAAAGTCAGTGGTAAAGATTGCTGAAGCAATGGTTAAGACAAGAGAGAGAAAAGCCAGACAGCAGTGAATAACAGATGACAATGTTGACGGAGACGATAAATATGATATCCAAAATCATAATGTGAGGTGCACACAATTCAACAGATAAAGAAAGCAAGCATGTAATCAGCCAAAGGAAGAATGGAGAACAGGCAGAATATATATATATATATATATATATATATATATATATATATATATATATATATATATATATATATATATATATATATATATATATATATATTGCAAGAGGAATCAGCAGATGATGTGTGAGAGAAATAAAGAAGTATGGGAAGAAGATGGAAAATTAGTAATGAAGAGTGGCGACACAGCTTATATAGAAGTTACAAAGCGTTAGAGAGGTGAAATGCACATATAAAAGAAATATGTAGTGATGAAAGAAAAGAAAAAAAATACTGGAGAAGCAAAGGGAAGTCCCACCAATTCTGAATGAAGAGAAAGCTGTAAAGAAATGAACAATGATGACAAGCTAACGAAGAAGATGGAATAGCTTTGATGTTGAGAGTGATGAGAGATTTTCAACCAAAAAATACCATGGACGGCTAACACGACTGTGGACAGCTGCCAAAGCAATTATAGGTTGGTATTTACAGTATACGTGAACCCGGACAACTGCCAAAGTTAATTGTTATTTTGATGTTTTTGGCAAGTCCTAAGAAGCCAGGCATGCTAGAATGCTATCTATCAATATACGTAGGTTGCTTCCCCCAGAGAAAAGGAGGTAGCCGACACAGGAAGACACACTCCCAATTTACGCATCCACACACACACACTTCTTCATATCTTGGCCCCATACCTTAACATAAAATCTATTGCGAGTTTAAACGTCAAACATTTGGAGGGTGACTATAGAATAAAAAGTTGATTGGGGAGGATATTAGCTGACAAACCTTAAAGGCTCACTGTAGAAAACTGCAACAAGCATCATTTGGGGGATAAAAATGTGGACAGAGAGCTACAGCGATGCAGGATATGTATTTATGCTTTAGGATCTGCGAAAAGCTGTTGAACCGAATATATGTGTGAGAGGTTAGCAATGGCTCTGGAAAGAAGTAGAGTTGATAATATGGGCCAGAGAGTAATAGAAAATATGTATTTAAACCAGACGGCAGGAGTGAAGATTGATGGAGACTTCACTGTGGTCCTGTTGATCAGTACTCTCACACACTCAAGCCTCTTACCTGCACTCGCACTACCCTCACACTCTCTCCTTTTGTCCTCGTCTTATATTCACACTCTTACACTATCACAGCATATTTTCAACGAGAGTTTAGTTTTTGCACTCCAACTGGCAGGGTCACTTCTTATTCAATATGCTTATCATTCACAATTATCCCACGCCTACCATCCCTCAAATACACCCTTCGTAACTTTTTCCCTTACCAACACCCTCCTTACCTCACCAATTACTTTCTCCACCCACACCTTTCCTCACCCACAACCTTCCTCACCTTAACCCACTCTCATCCACACCCTCCCTTTCTCACAACCTCCCACATCCACACCCCTCTTCACCCACACCCTCCCTCCATCACCAATACCCACACCTTCCTCACCCACACCTTCCTTACCCATACCTTCCTCACCCACACCTTCTTCATCCACACCTTCCTCACCCACACTTTTCCTCTCCCACACCTTCCTCACGCACATCATCCTCACCCACACCTTCTTCACCTACACCTTCCTCACCCACACCCTCCCTCATTCAGACCCTCCCTCACCCACACCCTCCCTCATTCAGACCCTCCCTCACCCACATCCTCTCTCACCTACACTCTCCCTCATCCACACCCTCCCTTACCCACAACTTCCTCACCCACACCTTTGCTCACCGTCACCTTCCTTACCCACACTTTGCTCATTGTCACCTTCCTCTCCCACACCCTTGCTCACGGTCACCTTCTTCACCCAAAGCCATCCTTACCCACACCTCCCTCACCCACACCTTTCCCCACCCACACTCTCCCTCACCCACATCACCCTCACTCACACCCTCCCTCACGGGCTCCAAACGTCAATTATCCTTAACTTTAACTGCAATTTTCATAAAAGCTTTTCCAGATTATGCAGATCAAAGGATGAGACCCCAGTAAAAATAATCTCTCTCTCTCTCTCTCTCTCTCTCTCTCTCTCTCTCTCTCTCTCTCTCTCTCTCTCTCTCTCTCTCTCTCTCTCTCTCTCACACACACAGTCCACATGTTCTCTCAGTTCCCTCCAGAATAAAGTCCCTCTCCGAGTAAAAAACGAAACACTAAAAAAAAAAGGAAAAAGAAAAAAGCATAATTGAAGAGAGAAACAAAAAGACAGCATTATTTCAGGACAGTGTCTCTAACCTCCCTCTCTCTCCTTTCCTGAAAAAAAAAAAAAAAAAAAAAAAACGAAAAATAAGAATATAGGTATTAAAAAAATGAAACGGGTCTCTACTTTTTCCCTTCCATAAAAAATTAACTTATAAATATGTTTATTAAGAAATGATTTAGAAATGTGCAGCGAGATGCAGCTGAACTGTCAGCTAACCTCCCAGCGAAATGTTAATATATTTTCCTTGGTGACAAAAAGTCCCTGTGATTTACGATTTCCACGGGTGAGACTTGCCTAACACACAAACTCTCTCCTTCCTTATAGTGAACACGATGACGGTGCCATGATAAGCTGTCCTATGTCGGTATTGTCGTTATTGTGATCACAGTCTTAGTCGTCTCACGCGCAGGTGGATGACGTCATGATGATGACGTCAAATGGCCTTCCATAGAAAACGAAAAGTAAAGGGATAACTCAAGTGTGACAATTATACCCTGTTCACTCGGCTCCACTGGTTAGAGCCAAGAAACGTTTGAATTAAGGCTGCTCATTGGTTTATGCAACACTGAGGAGTGTGGTAAATCTACAGCTCTTCTTATTTTAACGCATATATTTGTAATCTCCTTGCAATATAAGTAGCCAGTTTAAATATGAAATAATTTCCAAAGCTAAAGAGGTCAAAGTTAGCTTTGAAAGTTTACCATTATCAAAGAAATTTAAGCTGATTATAAAGTTTAATAAAACGATGAGTGACTTTTGAAGTAAATGCAGACATGTATTATATCACAACATGCGGATGTACGTGTAGGCTACACAGTGTTTGGATAATAATCTTCAAACGTCACTCATCGTCTTATAAAACTTTATAATCTTTAATTTTCTTTGATAAAGGTAAACTTTTGAATCTAATTTTGACCTCTTTAGCTTCGGAAATTATTCCACATTTAAACTGGCATGTTCTCAAATGTCGCACGTCTGAAATTTCCGCACGAGTGAGAAGAGACTGAGAGGAGGCACATCTTATCACCACCGCTGCCCAGAGCCAATTGACAGCTGCGGGACCCCGTGACGTCATGCGCGGACTGCTCCAAAATTTGAACCATGCATAAGACGACTGTATATTACTTAGACCGTGATTGTGATTATGTCTCTGGTTCTCGTATCTCGATATTTATCTCGCCAGGACGATGTCCGTCGAGATTTTGTTTTTGGTTGAGTTCCTTTGTTTGTTAGCAACAATACGGAAAAGCTGCTGAACGAAATTACATGAAAATTTCAGGATATGTGGTTACTGGTCCCAAAAGAAAGTGATTAAATTTTTGAGGTAATCGAGTGAGCCTGAAAGATCAAAATCAGGGTCAAGGATGTTCAGAGGGCTATAACTTGAAAATGGTTGAAGATAGAACATAAAGGAACCCGTAATATGGGCTTTCATTTGGCACCAAGACCTTTTACCTTGAATTACCTTGAAAGGTCAAACTCAAGGTCATGGACATTCAGGGGGCTATAATTCGAAACTTGTTGGAGATAGAGATATTCACTATTGTCAACATACAGGAAATCTCATATGGGCTTTTAATTGGTACCTTGACCTTTGACCGAAAATGACCTTAAAAGGTCAAACACAAGGTCACGGATATTCAGGGGGCTATAACTCGACCCTCGTTGAAGATAGAGATATTTACTGTTACCAAGATAGAGAAAGCAGCACATGGGCTTTCATTTGGCAGCATGACCTTTAACCTTGAGTGACCTTGAAAGGTCAAACGCAAGATCACGGATTTTCAGAGGGGTTAGCTTGAAAACATTTGCGTCATTACCTTAGACTTTAATTGTTCACTGACACTACAGTAAATGGCAGAAACAAGTCAGTATTTAACAGCAATAAAATTACTGCTGTCGGGCGAGGTTTGTTGTGCCTGGCACCACTTGTCCGTTTTGTTTTCCTTAGTTACTCATTATTCTGAGTGCATTGTCTTGCAAACTATTGAATGACTTTTTTTAATACTCTGGTTTATTTTGTTTTACTTGTATTTTACTTCTGTGATGTCCTATCTTGTCGTCAACTCCGTTTCCTTTGTTCTTTGCTAATGCACTTTTTCTTCTGAAGCTGATCACCTACAAGTTCTGGCCTACAAATATGCTGAGAATATCAACACTGATAATCTTCACAGAATCATAATAAACTGCGTTGAATATAGTTAAACATGGATTGAACAGAGTTTTGAAAAAATATCAGTTACTTTCAATGTAGCTCTAAATAGGGGGGGAAAGAAAGCAGTTTATCAAACACTGTGAAAAGGTAGGCGGACTTCCGTATTGTTCTTTTCCTCTCTGTGGCCAAGACCATGCATGTTATTGTTCATAAAGTACTTGAAATTATGTCAGAGCTACGTTAACACTAAATTTATTTAATGTAACGAAAATTGATATACTGTGAAAATTATGTGTCGATATGATATAACTTCCTTTTAGTCCAAATCTCCTTGACGGAATGGGTTTGGTCTTCTGATAGTAGTCACAAAATTGCCCACGTTTGTCCTCTCCTCTGTGGCTTGGTGTTGATTTTCACTTTAAGGTCTTCTAATTTCATGTTTAATGCTCAATCTGTTTCACCCCTGGCTTTAAGTTATGACTGATTCCTGCATGACATCCTCTTGGAACCAAAACTCTCTATCCATTGATATCTGTTAATTCCCTTGCTTCTTTTGAATCTATAATATTCTGGACTCCGATTTTGCTTCCTGCATGTGACTCAGCTGTATGGAGTAGACTATCGGTTGTCTCCTTTTGCCATTATGCCTTTTCTATATTTCTGTGGATCCGTGGATGATTTATCTGAGTGGAGAACAAGGAGTTACATGTAGGGACAGACCTAAGAAGTGAAGGAGCTTTGTGGTGTTATTGTGGCTGTGCAGGAACGTGTCAGAAGTACAGTGTGATTGTTTTGTCATTTGGAGAGAATGGAGGATGAGTGACTGACTTGGGGAGTGATTATGAGGTGGAGGGTAGTAGGAGTGGGAGAAACTGAGGATGAGATGGATGGATGAGGCGGAGAAGTATATGAGAGTGGAGTGGGAGCTGGAGAGAGGGCACCCTGATTGCGCAGGACAGGGTGACATAGACGTGACTAGTTTGTGGCCAACCTTCAGGTTCTATGGCGTCTGCCCATTGACAGCCAAACAGGATCGTATGGATTTACCTGAAGCATCTCAACGTTGTTTCGTGACATTGTTCTTTTCTTTTCATTCTCTTATATGTTTGTGAATGTAGACAATTTGCCTCAAATGATCATTGTCTTTTTCTCTTAATGATGACCTGAAGTATCCTATTCTAATTATATGTAACACCTGTAGTGGTACTATGTGCTTAACATATGTGTATCAGGTTTTCATGTTTACCCTTAACCACGCTACTGCTCGCGGCCACAGTGTGTTCTGCCACCATTCGAGCCAGCTTTTATGTCCTCACTACAATAACCTCAATCCAGCCACAGTACTCATTTCACCCACCACACTTACCACGGTCCTGTGAAACACATTTTCGTTTCTTTCTTTCATCCTTTACCACTAGTATATTCCCCAGAAATATCACATAATAAGCGCACACACGACACCCCATGCTCACTTCTCTCATATCAGCGCCTCTTCCATCACAGTCACCTACCAACCAAACACCTACAGTTACGAGTACATGCAGCACCGACACATTCAAGAACTTCTACAGCTTCGCCAAACACCCACACCAACTACACATGCCTCAGCACCCACATACTTCACATTCCCTTTCCTAACCACATTCTTCTCCATCGACCTCCCCCCACCCCTCTCAACCCACACACATAACCCCTTACCATTAAGTTCATCCGCACACATGCCCAGGTCCACACGGCTCATCTTCACAACAAAATTACTGCCCAAAATTCCCCCAAATGATCCACGCCCCACCAGCACAATGGCATTCTTCGACTGGAACTATTGCTGACAATAATACGCGCTGGTCAGAGAATTCTCCCTTCAGAACTTCCTTGCCACGGTTAGTGTAATTTTTGCAGTTCTAGACAGTTCTGACAGATGCGTCGGTTTATACAATGTACAGACTCTAGAACTGGAATTGTGTGTGTGTGTGTGTGTGTGTGTGTGTGTGTGTGTGTGTGTGTGTGTGTGTTTTCAGTTACCGGTGTTTTTAATATTTCCTGGTTTATTTCACTTGAATATATGTATCTTTTTATAGATAGATAGATAGATAGATATTTAGATAGATAGATAGATATTTAGATAGAAGATAGATAGATAAAGATAGATAGATAGATGAAGATAGATATATACACATGTATAGATAGATAGATAGATGATAGATAGTTATATACACATGTATACATGTTGCAAGAACAAAGGGAATAATTAAGAAGAGGAAGTGCAACCAATACACACACACACACACACACACACACACACACACACACACACACTGGATGGACTAAATCATTGCACATAAATGCAGAAAATATCCTTCAGTCCATTATTGCCCCATCTGGAGGGTAAGGTCCCTGGGCTAGGCCTATCAGTCCAGCCATTTGAGGCTAATGTGACCAGCTCCCTTCCCTTACCGGCATTATGGGAGCAAAGACAAAACAAGCAAATCCAGAAGTACTTTCTTATGAGCCACGTGCGTCTTTTACTTTCCTAACCACTAGACCACTAGCCATCCACTTGCTTATATGGTTACCACCGAACATAGTAAATGGTTTCCTGGTCTATAACAAACCATATAGGTAGTCCCTCAGTGTCGGGTCATCTGATAAAAGTGAGTGGATTGTTGACATCAAAACTGCCATAAAGATAAACCAAGTTACGTGCATACACTATGTGAGGCATGATGACAGAACAAACACAAGATGGGGAAATGCAGACCAGATTCTCTCTCTCTCTCTCTCTCTCTCTCTCTCTCTTACTTCAACTTTCTATATGTTCTTATCGTTTTATTTTTAATAATTTATTTGCTGCTATCCTTCAGGTTATTCATTATTTACTCGTTTCTTTCATTTCCTTTCTTCTTCTTTTACTGCTTCCCACCCTCCACTTCCCCTGTCTCACCGGCTCTACCATTTCACTCGCCTCTCCTTTGCGCCGGCTGCCACCAAGGCAATATCCATTGATTACATCTATGGACACTGCAATTGCTCCAAGGCTTCCTCATTTTCACCCCTGAATGTTTTCTCGTTCCTTTGACTGTCAGTTCCATACTGATTGCATTTCCTTGTTCTGTTTTGCTCGATCACCATTCGCACCCAATAAAACACGACTCTGATATATACCTGTATGTGTATGTATATGTATATATTGTATATAGATAGATAGATAGATAGATAGATAGGGGAAGGCGGTGGCAGGATCGGCAGGGAGGCGGCCTGCAGACCTAATGGACCTTGGTTCGAATCCCGGCTGGGGTAGGGAACAGTTTAAGGATATTAATTTCTTTTAAAAAGTAGACTTTTCTGATCCACCAGATGACCCGCCGACATGTCGTAAAAGTACCCCCGCTAATACCAGTACACCAGTCCTGCATGAGACAGCCCTAGCATGTATTCAACATGGATGGTGGGTGTTAGCGCCGCAGTGGTGACATGTGGAAATGTAGGAGAACTACTGGGTCCTAAGGAGGACTACTGGGACTTGGGAATAGGTCCTGAAGCCTTTGCCCAGGGTCGGACACGTAAAAAAAAAAAATAAAATAAAAATAATAATAATAATATATATATATATATATATATATATATATATATATATATATATATATATATATATATATATATATATATATATATATATACCGTACAGCATATACGGCATATATATATATAAAGAGAGAGAGAGAGAGAGAGAGAGAGAGAGAGAGAGAGAGAGAGATGGATAGATAGTTAGGTAGATATAGATAGATAGATATTTTTGTAGTTTTATATTCTTGTAACTTTTATATTATTTGACACGTCTTTGGAATGATTTTGAAAATTCCCCAGTTCCTTTCCTCAACTTGCACTGATCGCTCTAAAGCTCTAGAGTACATAGTTTTAGATGTTGGTGAGCACTGAGGGTCAGGTCTTGCTACCCTGACGCTTGTTGACATTAGAGATGTCTTACTGTAACGTGGCAACGCATCTGCAGCCTGGCCGTACCAGTGAGCCTCTGGAGCCCTGGTACAGATGAACACCATATTATCCCTGGTCTGCGGTACTACTTGCCGGTAGGACAGTTGTGATTTTCTGTGCCGACAGGAGTGAAGAGTGTAATCTTCAATGATCTACTGCATACCAACAAAACATGAAAACTTCGTAGTGTGTTGCTGCGTGAATGTTGTGTTGTGTTGCGTGAATGTTCTTATTAATGTTCGAGTGAATATAGTGTGAATATCCCTGAACTATCCTGCATCATTGGTATGGATTGAGTGAGCTTTTCTAGTTTTTTCCTGGTATCAGTGAATTATAATATATTCCTAACTATAAACCTGAATTTCTTTTAATTTTATGATATGAGATGAGATCAGAGTAACATAAACTTCGACAGATTATCAATATCTGAGAAACATATGACTGACAATCATCATGTCTCACATAGTGTGTGCTTGTAAACTTGCTTTACCTTTGTCGCCCACCGTCCAACCACTTTTGTATTGGTGTCTGCAGGTGACTCGACACTGAAGGACAAGCCATATGGTTTCTTGTAGCCTAGGAAACATTTTACTGTGTTCAGTGGTAACCATATAACCAGATGAATGCTTGGTGGTTTAGTGGGCTAAGGAAATGTGAAATAAATATATATATATATATATATATATATATATATATATATATATATATATATATATATATATATATATATATATATATATATATATATGAGAGTTGTCTCTGGGGTGTGGATGAGATTTTTGCCCATATAATGCCGCTGAAGGAAGGAAATTTTGCCACACTCACCTTTATTGGCTATACTGAAAAACGAAACCCTGAGATCTTACCCTCCTGATTGGGCAATAAAGGACTGAATGATATATTTTACTCAAATGTATGCAGTCTAATTTAATCATTCAGTGTGTGTGTGTGTGTGTGTGTGTGTGTGTGTGTGTGTGTGTGTGTGTGTGTGTGTGTGTAGTTCTCGGAATTTCTTCTTTTTCTTCTTAATGATTCTGTTTGTCCTTGGAGTTTTTTTTTTTTTTTTTTTTTTTAAGTAATAACAGTGTTCTTTTCTTCAGTTGCTATATGCTGAAAAATTTGTCATTATCCTTAAATAGTAAATCCATAAAATAGTTTTCTAAGTGTTTTGCAACGTTTATAAATGCTCCAACGTTACGTAATGGCGGCTCTCCACTCTGCTCGATATCTGGCAGCCTTGCTATTCAGTTCCTTATCCCTGAGGTCACGCTCTATATGAGTCTATATCCTCGCCCCAGGCCTCTTTCGGTCTGCCTCTCGCAACCCTACCGCCAGTGTTAACACTTCCCACCTTCCGCACTCAAATGTTTATATTATATATTCTTTGCAAATGTCAGTACGGAAGTTGACACCAATTTTTCTGATGGTGATGTAAGAATCATTTCCTTCACATTTCTAGCCAACCTCCTTTCGGTCCTGCTTCAGATGCAATACATGATATCAGACGTGAAGTATATTCAGTTTCAGTTCATTAAATATTGTTGTTCATTTTTTTTTTTTTTTTTCATTTTGTATTTAGGTCGATCTATTGTTTTCCTTACAAACACAAATGTTCCCTCAAGTATCTTTCTTGCTGTCAGTTCTACTCTTTCTATATAATTTTCTTTCTCTCCTTTTCCCAAGATTCTTCTCATTTAGCTATTTATTGTTAAGACATTATGACAGATGTATGTGAGTGGTGTAGAGAAACACGAGTCATAGACATTAGTTTATTCCTGACAAGTTTCGCACAGAGGCTTCTTCAGAGGAATTAACTTCTCCCGGGTCAGTCTGACTCACATGGCCGGTTGCTGGATCACGCTCTTGGTTAATCCTTAGTCTGCAGGTCTCTGATTGGTCCATTGCCTCTCCCTCTCTGACCTGATCATATGCGCTGCTATGTGAGATCACACCACATCACCTACTCTTTTGTTGTTGTAACTTTTATTGTTTGTTATGCAGAGTGCCTCCAACGCTTTTCTTAGTGTCTTTGTTAGATTTTTCTCTAATATTTCTGCTTCACTCAGTTTTGGCAGATGATGCTTTCATCTATGTGGTTGAGCAGGGGACTAGTTATCCGATGATGTCTTACATCAGCTTTATGGTCCTTCAGCCTCGTTTCTATGCCCCTACTGGTTTCTCCGCAGGAGGCTGCTTAGCAGCCACTACATGGTATCTTATATAATTTGTTATAATCATTTTGAGGGCCTTCTTTTTTCTCTCTTATCATGTCAGTTATTTTCTTACCTGATGATGTCACTATGTTTATGTTGGTGTGGCGTAGTGCTTTTCTAAGACTCATGACCATGTCCGAGTTTGGTACTATTAGGTACTTATCCTGTCATTTATCTGACTTTCCCCTTTCCCTTATTTGCTTTGCTTTTTCTTTCAGTGTGACTAGGAGGCCATTGGGGTATCCCGGTTTTAGAAAGGCATTTATGATATAGTTTAATTCACGTTGGAGATACTGTACACAACAAATCCTAAATGCTCTTAGAAAAAATCCAGTTACCTCTGCTGACTGTTCTGTTATCATGAGTGCTGAAGTAGTGAGTAAAGTCATCTTTGTTGGATGGGTTCCTGTACACATTGAATTTTGTTTGATCACTGGATCTTATAATTAGTGTCCAAGAAAGGGATGGTAGGTTGGGTTAATAGGGTTACCATTACCAATGCCATGGGAAGAGAGATGTGTCGAAATGAAATGAGGGGACAGGGTTAAAGGCTGTGATGGAATGCAAGAAAGGATTACAGCTGGAAAGATGGATACAGGAGCAGGCAGGAAGACACCAATGAACTAAGTTGTTCAAATGTGGCTGTGCAAATGAACGAGAATATCATCCTTTCGTCATAATAATAAAGTTTACTGGCATTTCCATTGTCATATGGCTGGAAGAAAGTATCTTCCCGGTGATTTACTTGGTTACTAGCTACTAGCACTAGCAAAAATTAATTGCGTTACTCTACCCGAGGCGTCCCGTCGACGTATGGGTACGTTGCAACATTATGTAACTGCCAGTCCCGACAATGTACTGGTACATCGCGCAATTGCAAGGTTCATAATTTGCACAATTTTCAATTTTCGTGCATGATTTTTGGTACATATACATGGGACACCTTCCTCTATTCCTCTGCAAGATGCCAGGCAGGGACAATGTCTTACACTGCATAACCTCCCCCCCCCCCGCACGCCATTGTCTTGGCAATTCACCTGTTACCAGTGACCTGGCCAATAAAGACATTCAGGGCCAGAGTGATTCGCCAATCGATGACAATGTGGAGGACAAAGTTTACATAGCATTAGAGGAAAAAACAGTCAGAAATGATGATCAGGTAATGTTGCCAAAAAAGGTCAGGTATGTTGATGAGTTAGTGAGTGAAACAATGCTTATAATGCCTATATTACTGTTTGGAAACCAATATACTCTCATACTACATATAAATTTGTACCAAATATATAAATAAATACCGTTTATGAGTGCCGTGGAATAGTTATTACCCTCCCATAGAACTCATTTTCATTGGAGCCAGCCTGATAGAAAACCCACTAAGGTAAGGAGGTACTGCTACCTGTATCGAGTATTTTAAACCTCAGGTGAGTGATTTCTCTATGAATTTTTTGTTTCTCACCAAAAGCGGAGGTTTTAGCCAAAAAAAAATTTGTCCAAAATATCTTGGGATTGGGGGGTATCGGAGGTGCGAAATAGGTCGGGATATGACGGGTTAAGTAAGGCTACTCAAAGACGTATAAGAGCCTTTCTGATTTATACAACAATAGCGAGTGGAATAAAGGTGGCGTCGTAAGTGTGGTAATAAATGTATTCACATACCTTACGCACTATGTGACAGAAAAAATAAGTGTTGCATGTATGTTTTTGGTAGGTGGTAGCGATCATCCTCCACTCGCTTGATGTAGTGTTGCCCACATTCTCCTTCACCTTTATCATATTTTTTTTTCTGTGTTTGCATTCCTCTCTTCCAATTTCTCTCATCATTCCTGTCACTTTTTTATAACTCCTCGTTCCTCTTCAGGCGGCTTTGCACTGAGTGACAAGCCTAATGCTTTCTGTAAGACAGGAAACTATTTACAGTGCTGGGTAGTAACCATATAATCAACTAACCCATACGTGTTCCCTACGTGTCAACAAGTGGGCTGTAGCGAAAGTTGGTGCCTTTCCCCGTAAAACAATTAAATGACAAATGGCCACCCTTTACGGAATTATGGCGGATGGCAATAGATAGAAAGATAGTTTTAGATTTTTCTTTAATTTTGTTAGCCTCACTGAGAGAGTACATTGGTTTGTAAATTAATCAGTGATAAAAAATTAGCCTAGTTTTCTTTATCTTATGGGTAGGACACCTAATAGTTTTATGGATCATTTCAGTACGTATGATTGCTCTTGGCTGTATAATACCTGAAGAATAATACATTCATCTCACATTGAAAACGGTCAGAATTACTCCAGATGGATCCAGATAAATATAATATTATAGAAATGACACCGCCGTAAGTGAACAGTTGAGGTCATCCCCAATAAAGTGTTCCTCTTCTCTTGCAACCAAATATGTGTGTGCAAGAATGTAGGTTGCTTAGGAGTGAAAGGCTGTATTGGGTGTAATGAAAAGGGGTAAGAAATGCAAACAATAAAGAGGAAGGGACAAGGCTGAATTATGATTGGGATGAGAAACTGGAGGGTATATAACGGATATGGCTGCAACAGGGAACTGCAGATCAACTGGTGTATCATATAAAACTACTGTATATTATAATGGGAAAAGGAAATAAAGAATGGAAAGAGAGAAACGTAAAAGCAGAATGTAGTCTGAGTGCACGTACAAAAGGCAGGTTGGAATTGAAATGATGAAGAGCTTATGACAGAATACATCGAGGAATTGTTCAGAGCTCAGTAGGATAAGATAGTTAGGATGGATAAGGGATATGTGTGGATAAAGTCACTCAAGGCATTGTTAGTGCGATGGCATTAAATAATATACAATTACATCCTGGGTTTATGAAATGCCCTATTCCTTCATGTAAATACAACTAATTAATATATTTATTATGTGTTCTTCTTGTGGTCCTTCTTCTCAGTGTATGATCTGATTGATACTTTTTGCTTATTGGCCGATATAGTTAAGTGCTGACGGGGATATACAGTACCCAGATACAGTGTGAGTTTAGATCTCTTAAAACATACTTATTAATATTTTAAAGAACACTTTGTGTTTAGATAAGCTTTCACACATAATATTATGTCAGGTACGACTGTAAAACGTAGTGTGGAGTGGAAGCTAGTGTCAAGTGGTTAGAGAAGTAATCAGTCATGTGGTTAGAGAAGTAATCAGCTGTCCGAGAGAACGCAAGATTAGCCTGAAGCTGGGGTAGGGAACAAACTGATGATCTACTGTAATATTCGTTAAATCAAGCTTGCTGATCATAATGCGACACGGCGATATGTATTGACATACACTTAATACCATCACACAAGAATTGAATGAGACAACATTCGCATGTATTCATAATGAACTATAGTTATTAGTTATTGCTGTGGTTATTGTTGTGGGCCTCAGGTAACGTAGTTTCAATTTTACTGGTAAAAAAAGAACACACAGAAAAGAGTATGCTGTAAATGATTGACTTCTCTGTGAATAATATGGGGAAAATATTTGGAATAACAAAATGTTGTTTCAATACTACGTCGTATTAGGTTCTTCAGTCTCATTGTTATATATGTGAAGCACACACACACACACACACACACACATATATATATATATATATATATATATATATATATATATATATATATATATATATATATATATATATATATATATATATATATATATATATATATATATATGATTCCGGTTCTAGAGTAAGTAAATTGTTTAAACCGTTGTACTGTATCTGTACGAATTATATCATAACCGCAAAATTGCAATCCTAACCGTGGCGACGAGTTGTGAAGGGAGAATTCTCTGACCAACGCGTGTTATTGTCGGCAATATTTCCAGTCGATTAAAGCCATTGTGATGGCGGGACGTGGATCGTTTGGGGGAATCTGGGGCAGTAATTTTGTTGTGAAGATGAGTCGTGTGGAACTGGGCGTGTGTGCGAAAGGACTTAATGGCAAGGGGTTGACGTGTGTGGGTTGAGAGGGGTGTGGACTGATGGAGAGGAATGAGGTTAGGCAAGGGAATGTGAAGTCTGTGGTGCTTTGATAAGTGTAGTTGGAAGGACATGTGCAGAATGTGGGAGCCGAGGTAAGTCGAGTGAGTGTGGGCATGAGGTGTAGGTGTAAGAGTTTTTGCTGCATTTGTCGGTACTGTATGGCAATATGGGTGTTGTGGTGAGTGGGTGTGATGGAAGAGGCGTAGATGAGGGAGGGGAATTGAGTATGTGATGTTGTGGATGAGGGTATATACTGTATGTGATTGCATATTAGGATGAAATTTCTGTGGAATATGAAAATGGTGACGATGGGATAACTTAAAATATATTAAAATGTATATTGCAGTAAAATGAGGGAGAAGGGTAGTATAGTAAATGTAGTGGCTGAAGTGAGCATAACGGATGCAGTAAGAGTTTATTGTAGAGGGCATACTGTCTTGAAAAGTGACAGAACACACTGAGGCTGGGAGCAGTGGTGTAGTTTAGGACAGACACAATAATCTGGTAATCATATGGTGCACACAGCACTGCTAAAGGTGACATATATGATTAGTATACGTGTAATTAATTTAGTTTTAAAACTAATGATTCCCTAAGCCAAGTCAACTCCTTGCAATTCGCAAATTCAATTATATATACAGTATATATATATATATATATATATATATATATATATATATATATATATATATATATATATATATATATATATATATATATATATGTATATATATATATACAGTATATATATATATATATATATATATATATATATATATATATACAGTATATATATATATATATATATATATATATCAGAGTCCCTAGAGAGGTGAAGTGGGCAATGAGAAAGCTTGGCTTGGAGGAGTGGCTGGTTAGGGTGGTTATGGCCATGTATGTGGGTGCTCACACCCAGGTGAGAGTGAATGGAGATTTGAGTGATGAGTTTTCCGTGAATGTTGGTGTGCATCAGGGGTCAGTCTTGGAGTCCCACGTTGTTTATCATGGTACTTGAAGCCCTTTCACGTGACTTTAGAAACGGACTCCCGTGGGAGTTGTTGTATGCTGATGATTTGGTGTTGATTGCAGAGAATGAAAGGGAGGCAGAGGAAAGGTTTAGAAAGTGGAGAGATGGTATGGGGCAAAAGGGTTTAAGGGTAAATGCAGATAAAACAAAAGTGATGATATCTAGGGTTGGTGGCGGTACTGTCAAGGACGAGGGAGAGTGGCCATGTGCAGTTTGCCACAAGGGCGTGGGAAGTAATTCCATCTTGTGCGGTGTGTGTGATAAGTGGGTGCATAAGAGATGTTGTGGTATCAGAGGTAGACTGCGAGATAATGCTGATTTTATGTGTACGGCGTGCCGGGGTGAGCAGGTGGAGATTGTCAGACGTGAAAGGATTGAACTTGCTGGTGAATCTCTTGACTGTGTGGAAGAGTTTTGTTATTTGGAAGACATGTTGTGTGCTGGAGGTGGGGCTGGAGCTAGCTCTGTGGCTAGGGTGAGAAGTGGTTGGAAGAAGTTCAGGGAGCTCTTGCCTCTCCTGACATTGAGAGGGCTCTCCCTACGTGCTAAGGGGTCTTTGTATGCAGCATGTGTTAGGAGTGTAATGCTGTATGGCAGTGAGACCTGGGCAGTGAAGGAGGAAGATATTCGCCGGCTCAGACGTACAGAAATGACAATGATTAGGTGGATGTGCAGTGCGTCCCTGCGTCCAAGGCCTGGAGAGGCTGGGTTTATAATGGAAGAGTTGAGAGGTAGGATGGGACTGGAGTGTATTGGTGTTGTGATGAGGAGAGGTAGATTGAGGTGGTTTGGACATGTGGAGAGGATGGGGGATGATAATTGGGTGAGGAAGGTGAGAAGTGTTAATATTGGGGGTGGGGTTATGAGGGATAGACCGAGAAAGACATGGGACGAGGTCATTAAGTGTGACCTTAGGGTTAAGGGACTGAACAGGGAGGCTGCAATGGATCGTGCAGCGTGGAGAGCCGCCATTAGGTGACCAAGGCCGACACATGCAAGCATGTTGGAGCCTTTAAAAACGAAAACGATATATATATATATATGTATATAAATATATATATATATATATATATATATATATATATATATATATATATATATATATATATATATGTATGTACATATAAAACCGAGATACAAATGTAGAGATAATTCATGTCTATACACACAACCCATTGTCTGTCTCTTCTCCTATAGCCAGATCTTATCCCAAGCGGGTCGTCACAGACGAATCGCCCCCATGTCACCTTGCCCACTGCCATCCTCTATCCTCTTTCCAACTCACACTTCATTTTTATATTTAATTTCCTCCCCCCATCCGTCCATCTCATCCTCTGTAGTAGTAGTTGTTCCCTAGGCAGTCTGGCCGAACAGCCCCGTCTCATCCTCTGTTTTCTCCCTTCCCCCTCCACCTCACGCCAATACACTTTCCTAGGCAGTCTCTCATTCGCTATTCTCTCTTGACAGCCAATGTCTGTGTGTGTGTGTGTGTGTGTGTGTGTGTGTGTGTGGCCAGAGAAGAGCTTAGACAACGGAGGCACAACCAAAACAAAGTTTTCCCAACAAACCCGAACTTGACATGCCGACTGTGTGGTAAAGTTTGCCGATCCAGAATTGGTTTGTACAGTCACACGCGTTGGCACCAGAGACAGAAACACATAGTAGCCGTCGTCTTCTGTAGTAGAAGGATAGCTTTAAGTTAAGTGTGTGTGTGTGTGTGTGTGTGTGTGTGTGTGTGTGTGAGTGTGTGTGTGTGTGTGTGTGTGTGTGTGTGTGTGTGTGTGTGTGTGTGTGTGTGTGTGTGTGTGTGTGTGTGTGTGAGAGAGAGAGAGAGAGAGAGAGAGAGAGAGAGAGAGAGAATCACTTCCACAATCTTCATTATCATTATCCCAACTGTTTTCCTACCTAAGGATGGGGTGAAGCAGAGTCCAAAGAGCATGACAAAACCTAACAGAGAGAGAGAGAGAGAGAACTATCACAATTTTACCACATTTTCATTCACTATATATTTTTTTTTACTGATTAAACGGTATAAGAAGCTAACGCTGGAGCAGTGGTAAGCTGCAGTTAGAGTACAATCCTCGCACCTGGGTTATTATATGCAACCGCCATCTCTCTGTGGATACTGTGAATATTAGCACGTTTCCAACACTGTCAGACAAGTTGAAGGGTGATAACCAAAGCACTAAGACTGTGTTATTTCAAAAACTAATGAAACTACGATAAATGTACACACATCGCTTGAAAAAGTAATTGGTGCAGCATTTGAAAAGTAACGTTTCTCAGAATTTTCCAGCTTATAGTTGAAAATAGTCAGAAATGCCTATTCAGTATCAACGATGTTTTATCTCTGAAAATGTTAAGCTATAAATGTTCTGCAAACATCGTTTGAATATTTTTGACATGTGATAGGTGTTCGCTAAAAGACTTTCAGTATTCATCACCATATTAGCATAACATGCCAAAAGTGTCAAACTAAACACCAGTGCCAGTGTGGTCTTTGAATACATACAGGTATCGTTGAAAAGCTGATGGGAATGTACATGGTGTTACCCAGTTAATGTTGTAAAAAAAAAAAAAATCACTCATATTGAGAATAAAAAAGTCAAAAGCGTCAAAATAAGTATCAAAGTGGGTTATGTAAGAAAAAATAACAGGTACAACGAATCTACGTACATCATTGGAAAGCTTACGGAAAAGTGATACCGGTGTTACCTCAAGTGACTTCTTTATTTCAAACTTTGTATTAATATCAAGCAGTGGGATGGCTTACACCATTTAGCTACAATGACGATATTAAGAAGCTGTCTAGCTCGAACACAATCCACACACTGAAGTATGGACGCTTACAACTTAATACAATAAAAAGACCATAATACAATAGAATTTTAACACTCATGTAAGTAGAGTGCAGTATTTCCCAGCCTGTGCTGTAATATGGGTATGTGTGGACAGGAGTTCGAGAGTAAAGGTAGAGAGTTTAAAGGTTAGATATTTTAGCAGATAATCTGGCAGAAGTTACAATCGTAGAATTAGTTTTGCTACTTATCTATAACGGTCCATCGACCTGTCAATAAGTTACCCATATAATGCCATTCCATTAGTTCTGAATGAAACAGTTAACTCTATGAAACAGTTAACCCTATTGGGGGAGGTGGTGGCTGAATCGGTAGAGAGGCGGCCTGCAGTCCTGAAGGACCCAGGTTCGAATCCCGGCTGGGATATTTATGAATATCATAAAAAGCAGACTTTCCTGATCTACCAGATGACCCGCCGACATATCATAAAAGTACCCCCGCTAATACCAATACACCAGTCCTGTATGAGACAGCCCTAGCATGTATTCAATATGGACCGTGGGTGTTAGCGCCGAAGTGGTGACATGTGGAGATGTAGGAGGACTACTGGGCCTTGGGATAGGCTACTGCCCCCGAGATATAGGCCCTGGAGCCTTTACCCAGAGTCGGACACATAAAAAAAAAAGAAATTGCACACATAACCTCACTGCTCCACAACCATATCTCACCACATTCAGCAAACGCCACCACACCACCACATCTCGACATTTGCACTCCACTCCGGCAGCCACGTGAGGAGGTCAGAGCCACAACCACCACAAGGACAAAACTACTCTCATTAGAGAAATTTTTTAACACGCAAAAACTCCAGTCTAACAAACCTGCTGGTGGTGGCACACACACACACACACACACACACACACACACACACACACACACACACACACACACACACACACATGGGTATGAGTTGGCAGCAGTAGTGGTGAGACGTTGATGGTGGCTGTTGTGGAAGGGTAGTGGTTGTAACATAATTGGTAATCGATAGATGATGCTAACATCTTCGCATTTTGCTCGCTATAAAGTGGTAAATTGTGTATGTATGTGTAACTAATGGATGACAGTGATAATATAGTTACGAAGGGACAATCAGCGTGGCAACTGTGGTGAAAGGACTGTGGTGATGACCGGCAGAGTGACAGTGATTATATTTGTGGGGCACGGACTGTGGAAGTGACTGTGGTACTGTACTGTAGATTGATCAAAATGGCACGTGTGGTGCAAGGGCTGTGAAGATGGCTGGGGTGATGGTGGTAAAACTTGTGGTGGAAGAATTGTGGTAATGACTGTAGTGGAAGGGTTTTGGTGGCATTTAAACAAAACTGTACTGGCACTAAGGTGAAAAGATATGAGAGTATAGTCAAGGTGGAAGTATTCTGCTTGTAAATGGCGTGATAGTTGTTTATGGAAGTAGTGTTCAAAAGCCCTCCTTGGTGCTTCACATATTCGTACATAATTTATGTGATGCTGATGGATGGAGCGAACTTATGTTATACCAGATGGACTTGAAGAACATTAGTAAAGGCTGTTTGAACGAATATCAGGCACTTAAATTATTTCCTTCCTCAGCGTTAAATCGAACTGTCGTCCTATGAGAATTCTCGCTTGCTTCTGTAATAGTTTAATCATCACATCCCTCATTTACCAATAACGTTCTTTTAACTCCAGCACAGTTCATGGCTTCCTCAGTTTTCTCTTCAGGTTACGTTCTGCACCACCAACTGACAGTACAGCCCCTATCCGACTGACTGCTATTTTTAATGTTCCACGTTTGTTTGTGATTTATATGTGGATCTAATACAAATGTGTTCTATCGCACATCTTGCCTTTACTACTTTATAAAGTTTATATTATACTGCTCGGTCTTTCCTTATTCTTTTATGGCTCGCATGTGCTCCTTACCTATGTGTATTTAGCCTGACTCACAAATTTCTCCATTCCTCTTTGTGTGCCATCTGTGTTTCACATGCTCTCTCTCCGTTAACAAATGGTGTCCCCTAATTCCATCACTCCCTCATACCTTCAAATTGTAATAGAAATAATCATGCACACAAACGATTCACCTATTTTATGCCGCCGGTCGTCCCAGTGTGCCCGACTGAATATTCTATCACTCCGGTTCACCACAGTCATGATAGGATGAAGCTACACTGATACTGCAGAGTGATACGCCCGTCATATATTTCGGAGAAAATTAGAGAGGGTGAACAATAACGCAGCTCCTGTATATTTTAACTGAACGAAATAACGATTAATGACAGGGAAGAGGAATGGCTTACTATAAATATATTCACCTCAAGCCTTGATTAATCCATAAACCCTAGGCATAGCCTGGAAATATAAATGTAATAAAATTATGTAGCCAAATTATAATTGTACCCACTTTGTTCTGGTGAGCAGGTTAATGTGTGGAGGTGAGTTCATGGAGGCAGGTGGCAGGGGAGGATGCAGGTATATTTTTGAGTTGTTGCCCATGTCACCTTCCAAGTAATGAGAGTTCGAGGCCTACCTTTCTCTAGGTTTGCTAAGTTATGGTTGTCTACCAAAGATGGTTTGTATCGGATTTTCATAACTATCTGGGAAAACACACACAGAGTAACACCCAATACAAAATGAAATTTATATATGAAACGTACTGTGTAATAATCTCAGGGTGATAAACCAGAGGTACTGAGAGGGCAGCATGGGTAACTCTTGCAGCTGTGGCTTGTGGTTGTGTGGGACGGCTGCGGCTGTTACCACCTCACCTCCTGCTTTGAAACCTATACTGTGTTCACCTCTATAAAAACTTTATATCAAGTGTGTGGCAGTTCATTATCTCAAGCGATGAACTACTTTGTGTTAAGACTGTTTGTAGTGACAAATAATTCAGAATTTGCAGTAAGAGAGAGAGAGAGAGAGAGAGAGAGAGTGAGTTCTATATACCGGTATCTGTGTTAGTTGGCCTGTTAACCATCGTGATACAGCCAGTCATAACCAAGTAATGAGTGAGACACAGATATGTATTATTTATTTACAGATTCCATAGTCTTATCGTTGCCAGAATAAACTAATATTATAACGACAGTATATTTTCCATTATTGTTTCTGTTATGGGATGCAATATTTCAGGCTGATCTTCACTACTTCAGTTCGATGATGTATTTAAGATTCATTGTTGCTGCTTCAGATGGTTGTATTGCGCTTAGACTTCACAGGTACAGTAAGGAATAATTAAAGCTCAGTCTAAACTTTCATCGACTAGTTCCTTATAAAATGATGAAAATATTATAAAACTGTCTGAAGATATATGGTTTAAACATGAGAGGTACTGTAACGAGAGGGAACACTGGAGGGTGATGGTAAAGCTAGGGTGTTAAGTGGTAATCCAGAGCCGTTACAGTCTTATTTGCTGCCACTGCTCCTCCTTCATATTACCTCCTCTGGCGGCTTAGAGGGATTTGACTTACCCCCTTTATAATTAACCTGGTCATATTTTACTCCCAAAGGCTAGTGGAAGGTAGGAGGTGGGATGAAGAGATGCATCAAGTTTATCCTATAATTACACACACACACACACACACACACACACACACACACACACACACACACACACACACACACACACACACTATCCTCTTTACATATTCACTTTTAGTACAATCATCACACTGTTTTTCTCCGGCCTCCTAGCGCAATCTAAAGAAACTGTATACGTCGATGAGAGGTCAGTATAACACCTGGGTGGTATATACTGTTTCGTCACGCCAACCACTGGTGTGTGATTTCAGTTAGTACCTCCTCTCCCTTATCTAACACCTCTTTCTTCTCCCACTCGCCTAACACCTTCATCTAACAGCTCTCTCTTTTCTCCTTCACCTAACACCTCTCCCTTTTCTCCTTCATCTAACAGCTCTCTCTTATCCCATTCACCCAACACCTCTCTCTTTTGTCCTTCACCTAACAGCTCTCTCGTACCTTCCTCGCACTTATCCATTGTTGTTCGTCACACTCAGTTCATCTTCTCTCTCTCTCTCTCTCTCTCTCTCTCTCTCTCTCTCTCTCTCTCCATTCTTCTTTTGTTTTGTTTTCTCCCATATAGATCACCTCCTTCCTAAGTACTCATTTCCTTCACAAACCTCATCCCACTCCTTCACACATCTTCCATCTCTTACGCATGTCCTGTTACCTTGCCACCTCCTCCCTGTCCCCATCCTTTCCATCTCTTTCCACCACACATGCCCATAATCCTGGTACACTGCCCCACCACCACCATCACCACTCCCAGCACAAAGTTCTGGGTACAATCATCTACCCTCTGACCCATCCTCTCTTTGGTTAACGTGGCTGTGTGATAGAATAGCTGAGATTAGAGAGGGGAGTGTAGTAAAGGAAGAAAAGGAAGTTAGAGAAACAACAATATGGAGAGAAGAGCAGAAAGTTATTGGAGGGAATAAGGAAAGATGAGAAACGAAGGAAAGGAGTGTAAGGGAAGACAAAGGGTGGAGACGAAAGGTGGATAGGAATGACTAGGGGTGTGGGAGAAAAGAAAAGTGTTAGGATGAGAGAGAAGAAGGGTGTGGATGAAAGGAGAATGAGGTGTGGGAGAGGAGAGGGGTGTAGGTGAGAGGAGAGTAGTGTGGATGAGAGGAAAGTGGGATGTGGGAGAGAAGAGGGGTGGGAGTGAGAGGAGAAGGATGTGGGTGAAAGGAGAGTTGGGTGTGGGAGATGAGAATGATGTGCTGAAGTTGAGCGGTGAGAAAGATAACGATTTGATAAATGTGTGTTTATAAACACGGTTGTGGATATAAGCGGCGAAAGTGGAAAGACTAATTTGTATTGAACCAGGTGAATATTGATCTAAGCCTAATGCATCCCCTAAACTCCCCACCCCTTCCTATGCCTCAAAGGGGGCTCACGTCTCAGGATAAATAAGAGCACAATGTTAATGACGCAGGGATAAGACAAGTTCCATTAAATTGTTAAAGGAGATAATGTGAAGGAGGAACGCTGGCAGAAAGTGAATCTCTCACAGTTCTGTATAATCATTATACGTTGTACCTTTTTCATCATTTTTCTACCTCCTCTTTCGTCCTAGTGCCACCTGCATTAAGAATCTCACTTTTACTTAAAACATATCACATGAAATACGGGGAAAAAGTATCGAGATTAAAATAAGTTAGATTAGTTTGACACTGACAGGATATTAAAAATGAAATTTACATACACGAGTATACTGCATATAAAAGAGTCTAACCATTAGTGTGATTACAGCCACCATGCATAAAGACACTTAATCGTATTATATTATCTTACGTGAAACAAACACACATGTGAGGAAGTATGTGTCAAGTGGAGAGGTCTGTTGGTCATAGATATGGAAGGTTTGTAAGCTTTATTCTAAAATGCTTTTTCCCCTAGTGCTTCGTCACATTTTTAGCGTAATCTCACGGTTTCGCGTACCACCCAACTCTGTGATACAGGTTTCTAGTTCCCGTATAATACGTTGCCCTGTGATCTAATTTTCACACAAATATGGGGACGTATTTGTGGTGCAGAGCGGCAGAAGGGATGTCTCAGGTAGATGACTTGAGCATATAGTACATTTTTCCTTTACCTTACCTTCTGTTCTTGAGAGTTGTCTTGTGTATATGGTGGATCATAGACAGTGACATAATGTTATCCTCATTTAATTCTCTCTCTCTCTCTCTCTCTCTCTCTCTCTCTCTCTCTGCGCTTGGAATTCTTACATTTTTTATCTTTTTCCTTTATTTCCACTATCTTTCATGGTGACTTTCACATTGTTTTTCTCGATAAGTAACTCCTTCAAAGACATTGCTTTATATGATCCTCGCATTTTCCAGACATTCTTATTATGCTTATATGATTTTTCGGACTAGAATGGTTACTTAGAGTCTTCATTATCCCTCTGCTACTGCTGCTCCTTCCACGGTTGAATATAATCTAAAAAAAAAAAAAAAAAAAAATACCAATTAATCTGGCCAGGCATGTATGGCAACACTGTTCCCGTCGAGATTCTGATTGGCTGGAGGTGTTTGTTAGATTTCGTTCTTGCTTGAACTGATACTCTTTTTATTATCAGATGTGATACTGAGTTTGTCGACAGTACAATCGTCAGAAGCAATAAGAAATCCGTTATATACTTAACAACAATGAAATTTTCGTTGAAAGATAGAGATATAAGTCAACAAAGTATTATAACAGTCCAAGTCAAGGTCAGCATTCGAACAATTCCTTTATGTCTCCAACACTCCTTAATATAACAGAAAATTAAGGAAACCTATTTAATCTAAGGGTTGGTATAACACACATTTAAATTAAAGATCAGTCCGCACCCTTAAATCGCACCACAACACTGAATAATTTAAAATTCTAATAAAAAGACGAGTTCTGCAGGGAGGAAGGTTTGAAAAAATCACGAAAATCAAAGTAGGCTAAAGGAAAACTATTTTATTATATCACCTTTATTATCACAGTACGAACTGATCTTCAAATTTAAATGTGTTATACCAATGCTTAGATTAAGCAGGTTTCCTTAATTTTCTGTTATATTAAGGAGTGTTGGAGACATAAAGGAACTGGTCGAATGCTGACCTTGACTTGGACTGTTATAATACTTTGTTGACTCATATCTCTATCTTCCAACGAAAATTTCAATGTTGTTAAGTATATAACGGATTTCTTATTGATTTTGACGATTGTACTGTCGACAAACTCAGTATCATATCTGATAATTAAGAGAGTATCGATTTAAACAAGAACGAAATCGAACAAACACCTCCAGCCAATCAGAATCTCAGCTGGAACAGTGTTGCCATATATGCCTGGCCAGATTAATTGGTATGAGGTATAGTGGTAGGTTTATCAGAATGAAAACGACATCATCGGCCTGAAGGAATGTAGTTGGTATTATTGTTTACTTTCCTATTTTCTCGACGTAATGCTGCCTTCAGGGGATTCTGCGCTGAGTGCCAAGTCTGATTCTTTCCTGTAACTAAGGAAACCATTTACTCCACTGGATGGTAACCATGTAACCAAATGTCGCCTGATAGTGTAATGAACTAAGGCGCTCCAACCCTGTAAGGGTTTCCATGTGAGGGGTGTTTAGGGATTACTACTCATATAATGCCACCCAGGGACACCCTCACTATATCCGAACTCCGTAGCTTAATCCAGGGCTCCTACGCTCCTCATGGAGCAAAGGTCTGGATGATGATGGGTGTATGGACTTGCTTAATTTTGTGCTAATACTGTTTATTAATTAATACCCCTTCGAAAAGTACCTGTTTTTCCTTATTCCTCCCACACACACACAAATCGTTGTTAAAAATTAGGTAGACCAAGTGATAGTGATGGGGTTAGAAACGCTGTTAATCAACTCTGCCAAAACATGTTTTCTCTCCTTAGACTAAAGAGAACTGTCAGATGATAGCAAAAATGTAGTTTAATATATGTCCGATTACAGGGGTTAATCTGCTACCAGCGCATATTTTCCTTGTTTTGAATCCGTTTTTTCCATGGTGAACGTAGTGGCCCTGAGCTACGATGTCAGTCAGGAAATGTAATGCCCGTAGAGGCATTAAATGAGCAGCAATCTCCAGCGTCCATATGGCTAAAAGCACTTACAGACTCAAACCAATTAGGGTACCATAACTTACTAGACAACCGGGCGTCGTTACGTTATATAGTTACCGACGGACGTAATAAATGGTTTCTTGGTTTATAGGAAATCATTTGGTTTGTCACCCAGTGCAGAGTCAACGCCAGGCAGTAACATCCAGTTATTGGATGGTGAGCGTCCCCCACCTAACACCTATGCTCCCGGATGTGTGGTGTGAGAAAGTGGTATGGTATGGTGTGGGAGGGTGGTATGGTGTGCTGTGAAATGGTGGTATAAGAGGTGTAAGAGGGTGGTGATATGGTATGGAGTGCTGTGAGACGGTGGTGGTGTGATGAGAGAAGGTTGTATGGTGTGGTGTGATGTGAGAAGGTGGCATGGTGTGGTAGTTTTAGTAATGATAGCGGTACATGTAGTAGTGTTAGTGATGATAGTAGTATATGTGGTAGTGTTAGTGATGACAGTGGTAGATTTAGTGTTAGTGATGACAGTGGTAGATGTGGCAGTGTTAGTGAAGATAGCATTAGTGTTAAAGATGACAGTAGTAGATGTGGTAGTGTTAGTGATGACAGTGCTACAGTGGTAGATGTAGTGTTAGTGATGACAGTGGTAGATATGGTAGTGTTAGTGTTGATAGTGGTAGATGCTATGTTAGTTATGATTGTGATGATAGTGGTATATGTAGTAGTGTTTGAGTGATTACAGTGGTAGATGTGGTAGTGTTAGTGATGATGGTGGTAGATGTAGTAGTGTTAGTGATGACAGTGGTAGATGTGGTAGTGTTAGTGATGACAGTGGTAGATGTGGTAGTGTTAGTAATGACAGTGGTAGATGTGGTAGTGTTAGTGATGATGGTGGTAGATGTAGTAGTGTTAGTGATGACAGTGGTAGATGTGGTAGTGTTAGTGATGATTGTAGTAGATGTGGTAGTGTTAGTGATGGTGGTAGATGCTGATGTGTTAGTAATGATATTAATAGTAATGGTTGTTACTGATATATGTGACGGTCATGATAGTGATTACGGATATTTATATAAAAAATTGGAAACTTGTCAACTGTACTGTTTACCGGTATCAATCGTTCATTTAATCCTTCTTGTGTTTAAGGAAAGTTCACTATGAAACGTTTAAAATAAATACTACTCCAACTTCTCATCAGGGGAATGCTTGTTACGTTATTAAGTACAGATCACGCTTTTTTAAGTCGTGTCTACCATAGGAAGAAAAAGTCCTGATAATACTGTTTTTAAATCCACGGACTCTGGAAATCAGCTCCTTGAATCCGAAGCAAACGTCACTGATAACAGGGATCAGTGGTCAAAGAACGAAAGTCAGTGCATTATTCCATTATTTTAACTAGGCGCAGAATTTCGTCCTTTTTGCAGGTTTTTCCCCATACCTCAGTGGCAGAGCAAAACACTACTTTGACTCTATATCCTTTGCAAAGCACTGGTTCGTTACTAGCACCATATTCAAATGAAGTTATAGGAATTATGCGCCAATTTATAAGGAACAAAGTATATTTGCTGCGGATTTTCAAAGTTCATGGACAAGGAATCAGGAAAGGCGACAGGAATGTTTTGCTTATGATACCGGTACGTCTTCTTGTTCTTGACTCAGACGGCGAGAAAACTGTAACTATTAAATTTCTTCCACCGCTGGACATTTTCATTCAGCTTAGAAGTGACCGTTATATTACGCAGGATAAGTTTCCATTAACCGTCTCACCACGTTTCATAACTACTTTCTTCTCGCTATCGCCGGATAAGCTATTTAGATTTATGGTGGAGTAGTGTACGTTGGGGAGCTCACAGAGTGACAAGCCATATGGTTCATTGTATACTTGGAAATTGCTAAGTCTACTAATACCAAGTCAGATCACTTCCTTCTAAAACAGCTCCAAGCTCGCGAAGGGGGTGGAGCATCGGAGTGACGTCGACTGGCTCTGGCATGAAATCCCAGTGTTCAGTTGACTTCTGACCATGACGGTGAGTGTATACTTGCCCCAGTTATCAGACCATGGCACATTTTCAGTCCAGAGAAGTGAGGGAAGGGACTGAAATGTGTGAGAGAACCTACTGCTATATTATAAGGTTAAACGAGTCCGCACTTCTTCCCCTTCTTCATTTTCCCTTATCATAAATGTTTAATTTGAGTCTGCCCTCTTATACATTTTCTGTTATTTAAGCCAGCTGACATCACACAAGCCACGCCTCCCTGCGCGCTGACGGAAAGTGAACAGACTTGGTATTAGTACACTTAGGGAAATTGTTTATTCTACTGAATGATAACTTTATTACCAAAAGGTGCCTGGTGGTCTAGTGTACTTAGGTGGTCCAACAGTACAAGGCCCCCATGGGTTTACTTCTGTGGGGTGGTTGGGGTTTATTGCTCACATAATGCCACTCGGCCATCCTCGCCTTAAATATCGCGACTGGATAACCAGATTCAGGGCCCATTCGCTGCTGAAAAGGAGTGGATGGTGGATGTATGGAGGGATGGAGCCATTTTTTGTCGTTTGGGAGAACACAGTTTCATTAACCTTCGAACACTTAACAGAAATCTCAACTGTTTCTCTCTTGCGATTATCTCAGTACGATATTATTCAGCCAACTAATGACTCCGCTTCTCATAACGGATAAAGCTCAGGGTCGTACGCTTAACCTGAAATCGCGAAGTGGGATGCAGGCACTAAATTTTTTTAATTATGATTTTTAAAATATTTGACGACGATGAACATTATTTGGCCTTCCGGTATGGTTGCTAACTGCATTCTGTTGTGTGGGATGCAGGCTAACCATACGCTACAACCACTTGCCTTGTATAAATGACCATCAAAATGTAGATGTTTGCATTCCACTTCCCGATTTCAGGTTTAACCATACGGTCTTTAGTCCCCATTAACTGTTTTGTTCTGGTCACCACCTCAAGATTTTATTCAGTTCCTCTCGTCAAAAGGCTAACTCATAGACGAAGTGAAGTTACTCCTAAGATGAATATGTAGACGAAGTGAAGTTGTTCCTAAGATGAATATAATAATTTGGTGATAGAATAACCTCCTTAAGATTTCACATTTTTTCGGAGTGTATGTATAATTCTTCAAGGTATACACACACTGCACACTGAACAGTCACATGTATACATTAGACATACTTATACGGTACTTTAATTAGCAAACAAGTATGCATACAACCAAGTATAATCCCCCCCCCCTCTCTCTTACAGCCCAGAATAATGTCTCTCTCTCTCTCTCTCTCTCTCTCTCTCTCTCTCTCTCTCTCTCTCTCTCTTGTTAGTCTTGGTCTCTCCTTGCTTTTCACATTTCTTTGTATTCATCTACTTAATCAGTTCTCCCAATTCGTTCACTGCACCCTCCATTGCCATCTCTTGCACACACACACACACACACACACACACACACACACACACACACACACACACTGTTGACATGGTTTTGTGTGTGTGTGTGTGTGTGTGTGTGTGTGTGTGTGTGTGTGTGTGTGTGTGTGTGTGTGTGTGTATGTGTGTGTGTGTAGAGAATATGTGTGGTGTAGTCTGGAAGGGAACACTGAGAGGACTGTTTTATGTGAACACATCCGAGAATTCCTTAACTCAGCGTAACGTGATGGCACTGGTTAAAACGAAGCTCACTTACCTTTTTTGCATGAAATTATGAGAGGAAGAGAGATCCCAAGAGTGTAGCACAACTCTCTTCCAGTGAAGTATCCTGTCACTGTAGTGAGTCTTTAAAAATAACCCGAATTCCTAATCTATAACTATGGGCTTACATCCCACATTTTGGTGGCAACGAGGTCAAGAACACACTTTTCCTACAATCTGTCTGACGTTTAATACAGAATCTGCCTGCCATCTACTGTCAAGACAGATGTTAAAGAAAGAAGCTGTCTACCACCTACCCTGCTATGAAGTTTGTCTACCATAAACCACAGTAACTGTCTGCCATCTGTCACCAAGCCTGTCTATCACCTAGCCTGTCTGCCACCATGCCTGTCTCTCACCAGGCCTGTCTCACATCCCAACCACGACTCTGCTGAGAATCAAACCTCAGTGACCCGGTGACCCGCAACTTGCCGTTTCTTACCCCCTGCCTCAAGCCAGCTTTCAACGAGACTGCAAAGTCATGTCGCTCAGCCAGTGAGAGGTAAGTGACTGACGGAAGTTGAGCCGAGGAACTGGCAACCCCATGGCAGAGGACAGGTGATATAGGGAAGATTCGTTTGTGGTCACCCCTACCTTGATTAAGGGATAATGCTATACATAGGGAAATAGACAGATAAGCGTATGGACAGGCCACAGCTATCAAAGAAGCATCTTAGTTATGGTGAGAGAGAGAGAGAGAGAGAGAGAGAGAGAGAGAGAGAGGGGGGGGAGGGGGGCAGTGGAAGAATGGAGGAAGCGCAGACAGGAACTACGACTTGTCATAGGGTCATAAGTACTGAAAACACATTTTTAGTATACAGAAATGTCACAGATTCATATAGAGAGAAATGGACTGGAGAGACGAAGGGTGAAAGCCCTAAATAAATTTTAAATTGCAATGAACAATAATGGTTTCAAAATAACATACAGCGAAATATACAGTACCCGTGAAGAAAACTATTGCAGCCATAGAAAGATACTACGGTACTGTAAATAAATAACGTTATGAAGAAATAATGAAATGCCGTTAGTATTATACCCCATGTTTTTTACTGTTATTCTTTATCACCTTTCTCTAGTCTCCCGTTTTTTATTCCTATTGTTTGTTCTCTGTCATTTTCCTTTCCTCTTTCTTGTTCTCTTGTTTTCTGTTTTTGTCATTTCTGTAGTTTATTTTCTACCTTTTTGTTTGTCTCTCTGTTTCATAATCTTTTCCCACTCCATAACGTGCACAAGGATTGGGACAAGGCGTACCATTTCTCCAGGGGTTAAGGACAGAGGAAGTTTGAAGTTTGAAGTTCGGGCCACCCAAGGTAATATTTGTATTTGCTGTGAGCCTCAAGGTTTCTTAGTCACCCGTTGTGGAGTGGGAAAGCACATCAACACTTCTTGTTTTATATTAACTTTCTCTGTGTTTTCTCTGTTGCTCTATTCATTCATTATCCCTATTTGCTGACTTTCTTTCTCCCTTCTTTTAGTTCTCTGTGCCTTTTTTATCGATATGTTCATCCTCCCAGTTCGTTATCTCCGCTGTTTTTCCCTGCCTTTTAGTTTTACCATCCATTCACTCTAAAGTAATCTTCACCGTACCACCACAGCCTCCCAGTTGGTCTATTATATATAAAACTCCAAAACTCTGCCACTAATTTCCCCTGACTGCGATTAATCTGAATTTTAATGTGTAAGTTTCCTCTCCCACCGCATCCCATCCCCCAGCGACCTCCTCACTCTCTTTTATTCTTTACATATTATCATTCTTTCATCCACGATCTCGTACTCTTCCTTTTATCTCCTTACTCCCATCTCTAGCCTGTATGTTTCCTCGCCTCCCCTCCTTCCTCTCCTCTCTCCCATTCTCCCTATTCCTTCCTGTTCAGTCTTTGTTCTGCTTGGTCGTAACTAGTGCGTCCTGCATGTAGTGCCCTGTATCTAGTGTGCCTTGTATCCAATGTGTTCTGCACCTAGTGTGTCCGGCATCAACTGTAGTGTGCTCTGCATGTATTGTGTCTTGCATGTCGTGTGTCCTGCATCTAGTGTCGTGCATTTAGTGTGTCCTGCATCTAATGTGTCCTGCAACAAGTGTGTCCTGCAACTAATGTGTCCTGCATCTAATTTGTCCTTCACCAAGAGTGTTCTGCATCTAGTTTACACTGAATCTAGTGTGTCCTTCACCTAGTGTGTCCTGCATCTAGACTATCTTGCATCTAATGTGTCCTACATCTAGTGTGCTCTGCGTCTTGTGTATCCTGCAGCTAGTGTGTCCTGCAACTAGTGTTTCCTGCATCTAATGTGCCCTGCATGTAGTGTATCCTGGATCTGGTGTGTCTTGCATCTAGTGTGTCTTGCATGTAGTGTGTCCTGCATCTAGTGAATCCTTCATCTAGTGTGTCCTGCATCTAGTGTGTCCTGCAGCTAGTGTGTCCTGCAACTAGTGTACCCTGCATCTAGTGCCTCCAGCTTCTAGCATGTTCTGCATTTGCAATTTCGTTCTTCTATTTCAGTGTTAAAATATATCGGCTTTATGATCAGTCAAGGTATTTGACGATACCTCAATATGAAAAGAGTGAAAGTGGCCAATCTCTGCGCAGACAAACTGGATGACAATGGTTAGTGTGTGTGTGTGTGTGTGTGTGTGTGTGTGTGTGTGTGTGTGTGTGTGTGTGTGTGTGTGTGTGTGTGTGTGTGTGTTTGAAAAGACTAACAAAAAAGGAGAAAACGCTTCAAAGTAATTTGGGAATGGCCTTCGTGTCCTGACAGCTTTTATTCCTGTCAGCTTCACACAAGCCTTAATCTCGTAAGAGATGGCCACAAGCAAATCGCCTCCATGTCGTTCCTCTACCATTTGGTTGCCCTTCCTCCAACTCACCCCCCCTCCCTCTTAATCTGACAGTTCCATCCATCCATCCATCCCATCCTCAATCTCCCCCTCCCACTTACATCTCACTCCTTTACACTCCTCTTGTCAGTCTCTTGTTCCCAATCCTATCCGCATGACCAAACCATCTCAATCCCTATTCAATGACAACCACATCAACACCACAAGTCTCCCCTAATTTCTCAATTGCTTGTCTGTCTCTCCATGTAACTTCACATGGTCCTCTTAGATAACTTATGTCCAGTATTGTTTCAGTGAAAAAAAAGTTCTCGGGTTGAAGAAGTTTGTCCCGGACAGGTATAAAGAATCAAGGAAGACTGCCATTTCATGACCTATTACATTTACGGGAAGATAACCATCCTACACTTCTTCGTGGCGGCACATGATGGAAAACCTCTATTAACCACTCCGAATTCGTAGCAGAATTGGAACAGCAGTCCTACGCCTTAAGCTCCCGGCATTGCGACCTTAAACTAGCATTTATTGCGTGTTTTCACCTTATCCTTACGAGTATATAATCACCTGCACTAAAGGAAAAGTACTGTATGTAAGGGAAGGCAGTGAGCTGCGGAATATATTATTCCAGCTGAAAGTAAAATCCTGAAGCACATAAGCCATTCACATATAATTCATCGATCTAAGAGAGGAAATTAAGATGGGAATGTACAATAACGAACACCAGTGTAAATCACTGCTGCCACCGAGGCATGTTTAATCTACCGGTTCCTGGAAAGTAAATGTTAGACCAACCCCGCCGGTAAGGCATCCGGGAGATGGAATGAGGGAGAGCACCAGGTAGGAAAAAAATGGAGGTGCAGGAATGTAGTTTATCTGGCTTGTCGGAAAGGCTGGCAGTTTACCCATCTTCATTTTTTATTCCACCCTGTGAAGGGAGGACGTTACTGTAATGGTCACTGGTTGTTTCTTTGTTCGTTCGTTCAGCTTGCAGTCACACAGCTCAATATATCCGATGATAAATGTTGCTGACTTTGATTCTGCCGTTGTTCCTTGCCAACATCCAGGAACCTCTGAAGTGAACAAATTACAAATTACATTTTTATGTTTTACTGGAATGCCGCTAGTTTCTCCCGTGAATAATGATGTGTGGACAGTGTACACTTTTATTCTATCAATCTATTGATTGACTCTGCTTGATTCACCACCTTCTGATGGGTGGCCTTGACAAAATGTTCTCCTGACATTTATGCCCTTACTCAGTAACAACCCCTCTTCCCACAACACAACCTACCGTACGTAATCTCGTACCTTATCACTCCCCGTTAAAGGAATACAAAGGAGAAAAAGGAAAGCAAACAGCAACAGACCTGTTGCTCCTTTCGAGGCAGTTGGTTAAAGGGTAGGATATTACTACCGAAACTATGCCGTGACTCTGAGTCAAGGACAGGAAGGCAATAAGACTCTTCCTTGTTCTCTGTGTCCCTCTCATTCCCCTCTCAACCACCTCACTGTCATACACTCTTGTACACTCATATCCACTTCACATCCTTGGCGACGTATGGAATGACTGATAAACTGGAAACAAATTATTTCAACTGTTCACAAGGAAGATGTCAAGCTGTCCCACTCCCTATCGTCGCAGCTGTCTTCGTGCTCTCAATCTGGGTCCTTATCACAGAACCATTCTGCGGGCGAGATTCATGTAGATAAAAGTATGTAATACCGTTTGTCTCGTTGATTTCATTATGGTGTATTCACTGAGCATTGTGAATCAGTGTAGCCACATCGCTCGACCACCCAGCCCAGTGCTGGTGAGGGAGTGTGTCAGTGTAGCCAGAGTGCCCTACCACATACTCCATCGCTGGTGCTTAGGGAGTGTATGCTGTAGGAGCGCCTTCTAGAACAATATTACAAGCAGGAATAGAGACATTAGTGAATAAGCTGTGGCGAATGATACGGGAGACAGGAGGAGGTGTGGCAGATGAAGGACGATGAATATCAGAAGGTGAGGTGGTGAGGTTAGGAACAGGAAGAAGAAAAGGAGGACAAAACAGATGAGTGGCTGATCAGGCAAGAAGGGAAAATGTACAAACCAAAGAAAAAACCATGGTGAGGGATGAGGATCAGAGCCTGAGGGAAGAAGAGAAAAGGCAACCATGGGCATACCTTAAGCTGGAGGGAAAGAACAGAAAACAATGGGAGACGTGACGTGAGAAAAATTGAGAGAAAATTAATCAAGAAGAGAAAGGAAGATGACATGAGTCAGGGGACAGAAGGAATAGTGATACACAGGAAGGTGGGGTATGGAATGAACAGTGGTAGAGGGAGAAGAGATTATCATATGAAGCAAAATATATCAAAATGAATAAACATCATTGGCAAAATGAGGGGGGGGGGGGAATGAAGTAGACGGAAGTTTGACCAGTAGGGAGAGCTGGAAGACAGAAAGTAGGCTTTGGGGTATGGTTATGCGTTGGATTAAAGAATAAGAATGAAATCATAAGAACAAAAAATAGAGGAAAGAACAAAAAAGTTTCTAAAGTAAAAAAAAAAAGATCTGTAAAAGGAAACAAAAGCCGAAATAGCATGAGAGAGAATGAAAGAGAACAGACTGAAGTGCGATGCGAATATTAGCATAAAAATATAAAAGAAAACCAAGATGAAAGAATGAAAGAAACAAGGAAGTGCTGGATAAGATGAAGAAGTAAGGTAAAAAAAAAAAAAAAGTAGATCAGGAGTAGTGAGTCGAACAAAGATCTAGATATGAGAGGGCGGAACTAAAAACAATTTAGAATGGGCAACTGATAAAAAGCAAGCCGTAATTAAGCTCGAAAAAAGTAAAACGAGCAAAAGTATGGAGGACGACAATTAGGGGAGAGAGAGAGAGACTGCGAAGTAACTGAAGGAAATGTAGTAAGAGGAAACTGGAAAGGAACGAATATACTGTGATATTCAATAGGAAGGGAACTCCTGGGATTGAGGAATACAAAATGAGGGAAAGGGTGGGAGAGGTAAGTGAGAGGAAGGATGAAACGATATCAGAATGATGAGGGAGGGAAGGAGCTGAGAGGATGTAGGAAGAAACCGGGGAAGGAAAAAAACTAAATCACACATTGCAGTCACTGTATATTACAGTACACCGTCCTGATTACATAGATTTTACTTTATTACTTTTGTAGGAAGTGTTAGTAATGGAAACATAAACGTGGAAGTAGCAACAGTGGCAGTCTGTCCAGAGGACGGGGGTTAAAAATACAATTTTCTGTTCGGCCTAAAAATTTGTTAGCAGCTTCTCTTCGGAATACTGAAATATCTTTATTCCTTTCCTGTCTAGTTGGGCGCATCATTTAACAGTGGACAAATCTGCTCAAGTAGTTAACCTGTCAAGAACTGACCTTCACTCTCTCTACTGAGTGTCAGTGATAAAAGTAAAGACCCTTTAGAAAAATCTTTGAACATTAACACAAGTATTCCTCCCATAGAACATTTAGTATACCTGAGTGTTGGAAGTGGGTTGGGTGCACATCCATGACGTATAACACACACAGAGGGCTGGGCGAAGTGGGAGCTAGATGCAACAGGGCTCAAGCATTATCACTAAGGTCTTGTTTTTGTCTCATTATTAGAGTGAGGAAATAAAAGACAGGCCAAGGATTAGTAGGAAGGATGATGTCAGGAAATACATGCCTGAGGGAAGGGTGAATTAAGATGCAATGAATGACTGCATGGGAATCAGAAAAATATCTTGAATTTAATAATTGTAAGTTTATCAAAATAACGTAAGAAAACATTTTCCTGCAGAACCAATAGAAAATGTCAGCTTTAATAGACAACAGTAATTTTGTACATGCTGGAGGATGAAGTGGAACACGATGGACTGGAAAATCATCTGTATAAGAGGGAAGAATAAGTTCACAATGGGTCACTGAGACGAGCTGGACTTTCAACGACTCAACCAAAAGGAAAGGAAAATATGGGAATATTCCAGCACCAATTCTCACCTTCTCCTCACATCTAGTCTTTGATCATATTTCGCTTGAGGAAATCGTTATCACAGATGAAATGTGGGAAGAACAGCAAAAGAGACCTGCAAGTAATTGAGAAGAAGAATGGAACTGAAGGAGGAGAAAAAACAAACCTCTGGTTAAGCTGAAGTATGATATTAAGGAAACGTACAGTACATCCTTGTGCTTGTTGGTCTGAGGATGGCTTGGAATGGAACCAGTAGGTCAGACCGATATGCTGGGATGTAAGATTCGTAACTGAGACAGGAAGGGACAATGGAACGGTGATCTAGTATATATACAGATCTGTAAATAAGCAAAAAATATTAACAATAGAGGGACGGAAAGAAGATAAGGAATTAGGACAATATTAAATGTAAGAGTGATTGCTGGAATGTGAAATAAACTCTTTCACTGACCAGAAGTAAGGTGAACCAATCAGCAGCCAAAAAGCACTTAATATGATTATGAGTTACAATATATTAAAAATTAACACAAAGACCTCCAGGAAAAGCAACTATTATCCACGAAATCCCCTATGAGAGATTATATTCTTCCTTTGTTCTGTCAGCAAACGAAATCTCTCTCTCTCTCTCTCTCTCTCTCTCTCTCTCTCTCTCTCTCTCTCTGTCTCCACATCAGTTACTTGCGTCTCACCGCCTTCACCTCTTCCTCTTGACTGTTATTGCCTCTCACATTTTTGGACAATGACCTCACGGGGACGACCGAGGGTGAGCGAAAAAGAGCAGAGCAAAACGAGCTAGTAATGTGTGTGTGTGTGTGTGTGTGTGTGTGTGTGACAGAGAGAAAGAGAGAGAGAGAGAGAGAGAGAGAGAGAGAGAGAGAGAGAGAGAGAGAGAGAAGGAGTAATTTCTTAGGACAACAGACCACATATTCAAACTTTTCCATATTTTTCACCCTACCCATCTACTTGTATCTTGATTCATGTTCCACCTCTCTGATTGTTCCTTCACTTCCTCCTCCCTTATGCTGATTACCTCCCCTTCCCCCTCCTGGCATTACTCCACCTCACTCACCCCATCACCCCCGCCACCGCCACCATAGCTCCCCCAGAGTCTTCTCCCCGTCCCCAGATCTTTATTTTACTGCAAGCTTGTAACATTTACCTCGTCTCTTCTCCTTAGCATTATCATCAGTCTCTCTCTCCCTCTCTCTCTCTCCCTCCCTCCCTCCCTCTCTCTCTCTCTCTCTCTCTCTCTCTCTCTCTGATACTTTATTCAGTACAGACTAAAGACATTTATCATCCAAACGACAAACTTTCATTGGATTTGATATATGAAATTCATATATCTTGCCACCTTCATCCCCAGCACAGCCTTAAGTACCTCATATCTTCACGTTAAATCCTTCACATCCTAAGCCTGGAGAGGAGGTTATAAGTTCCATCAGTTTAAGGAACACATTTTAATTTTCACCTCTATTTCACGTATCTGGTCTTTAATATTTATCAAAACATAATTTGCAAATAACACCTGCAAAGCAGGTAACCATACAACAAGATTCGTGCAGAGACAACCAGATAAGAGAAGAAAGTTTACAGTCCTACAGAATTTATATATGTATTTGAGAAGCCACAGCCACATACTGCCAGGTAAAGGCATCCTGTAACGTATGCAGAGGTGCTCACGCAGGTATTACTGTTGCTATATTGGCGTAAATGCTTTGCCGCTGGTGGAATATTCGACGCTTTACTTTTGTACTTCTATAAGCTTTACCCTGAGTGAGCAACAATAGTGTATGATCAGCTTTTCAAATGACACGTAAAGTGCTCATTTCCTCAACACTCTGTTCTCAGTGTTCCCGTATTAGCATGGAGAAACGAAAAATATCTTTTTTTTCTCACTTATGGAAACACACACACACACACACACACACACACACACACACACACACACACACACACACACACACACACACACACACACACACACACACACACACGCTCGCACAGAAACGAGCGCGGGAGCAGGCAGACTGTGGGAAACTAAGGGAAGAGACATTATGTAAATGGAGGGACACGTTGGGAAGACACCTTGGGGTGTTGTGTTGGAGTGAAAGCGTGAAAGACGATCGACCCAGGTTTCGCTGCTGTTGCTTTACCAGTGTGTCTAATATTTACTCCAGAGATTATGCCATACCACTTCTCACCAAGGAAGACCACGAATAGGATGGATGGACAGTGTGAAGAGAGCGTTGGATGCAAGAGGGATGTCTGTTGAGCAAGGAAGAGTGGCTGTGCGTGACAGAAATAAATGGAGAGAAATTGTGAATGAATAAGTGATGACGCAGCCCTGAGGGATATTCTCCCGCATTTGGTCTGATCAGCTAGTCAGGTCAGGTGCGGGTAAGGGGATGGGTCTGTTATGATGTGGCAGGGGTAAACCAGTTCTGCTGTCGGGCCCTGCTGCGGATGTCACTGATTGCATTGCGCAGTTGACCCTTGTGCGGTGTGGTGCGGTGAGGATCTGTCCGTTCTCCCGTTTGGGGCTAAGATGCGAATGAATGTGTTTGAACGGATGAGTAAATGGGGAGTGAGTCGTCCTGTCTCGGCTACCTACCTTTCCTTGGGGGAAGCAGCCTAGGTATATAGATAGAGACAGATAGACTTCTCACCAGATTATCCCTGGTAGGAATAGACTGTAGCACCAGTCAGGCAGGGCAGTACTCCCAAGGTGGATGGAAAGCTGATGATAGGGAGAGCTGGAGCTCCCGTTTCATCAGGCCTCAGGAAAAGTTCCTGACTTTGCTGAACTTTCTTAGTGTCTCAGTAACACAGAGAGTAGGCCAGCATGCTCTCCAGTACACGTTTCTCTAACTGTCAACACCAAACTACATGCACAGTACACACTACACTTCCTTTTCAAAAGTAAAAGTAAAATGGTGGCATCAGAAAATCAGGTCTCGGAGTCCCCAGGGGGGGAGGGGGAGGACCATAAATTCCCCCACCATCAGCCCTTCTCCCGGTGACGACTCACTTCTTCATTTCTGCAACATTCGCGGCCTTTCCTCTAACTTTCTCTCTGTCGAATACCACTTCTGCTCCACTATACCTCACCTTCTTTTCTTGAAGAGACTCAGCTGTCTGAGGCAACTGCCAGCAAACCCTTTCCAGTTTCCTCCTACTATCTCTATACTCATTTCAAAGCCAAAGGTGGATGTTGTATATATGTATGCAATGATTTATCTTGCTCGCGTGTTCCTGAACTTGATTCTTCTGAATTCTATACTCTCTGGCTTCGGCTTTCCTGTCATTCTCTAACTAACTATATCTGCGCTGTTTACTTATCCTCTAATTCTACTGACTATCAAAAATTCATCGACTATCTTACTTCTATGATGGAACACATTCTATCCATTTTTCCTTCCTCTGAAATCTCCATTCTAGGAGATTTCAATGTTCACCACCACTTTTGGCTCTCCTCTCTTTTCACTGGTCCACCTAGTGAACAAGCCTGCATCTTTTCTATCCTTAATGACCTAGAGCAGCTTGTACAGCACCCTACCCGTATCCCTGACTGCCTTGGAAAGAGCTCCAACATACTTGACCTTTTCCTCACAACTAATCCTTCCTCTTACACTGTTAATCTTTCCTCTCTGTCTGGCTCTTACAATCATAACCTTATTACCTTAACCTGTCCTATTGCTCCGGTACGGCCTGTGAACCTTCCAAAGAAATGTCATCTGCGGCACTTTGGAGCTGTGGATTGGGACGCCCTCAGGAAGAACCTCTTTGATTTTCCCTGGAATGATTATTGTTTCCATGGCTGGAAGCCATCTGTGTGTACCTTGCACAGTACAGAAGATTATTCTCTCGGGCATGGAAGCATACATTCCTTTCTCATATCCTCTGACTAATGCAAGAAAGCCTTGGTTTAATCACGCTTATTCTAATGCTGTCCGCAACAAGGAGAGGGCCTATAAAAGGTACCGGAGCCAACCCACCCCTGAATCACATCATTAAGTTTCTCCCCAGAATCGTGCTAAGTCTGTTCTTTGCTCTGTGAAAAATAATTTCATCCGTACTAAATGCTCTCAATTCTCCAACTCGAATTCTTCCCGCTCCTTCTGGCACCTTGCCAAAAACCTTGCTAACAACCTTACCTCATCATCCTTCCCTCCTCTTTTCTACTCTGATGGCTCTGTAGCTATTTCTTCTACTGATAAAGCAGATCTCTTCGCTCAGACTTTCTCCTCCAATTCCGTCTTAGATGATTCCGGTGAAGTTCCTCCATCACTTCACCCCTCTGACTTCCTCATGGCTGAAATTAAAATTTCTTCAGCTGATGTATTTTCTGCCATCACTGGCCTCAATACTGACAAGGCATATGGGCCTGTTGGGGTCCCTCCTGTTGTCCCCAAGACCTGTGCTTCTGTGCTTACACCCTGCCTAGGCAAACTCTTTCGCCTTTGTTTTTCAACTTGTACCTTTCCTTCTTGCTGGAAGTTTGCTTTCATTCAGCCAGTCCCAAAGAAGGGTGACCATTTCCAACCCTCTAACTATCGTCCAATTGCTTTAACATTCTGCCTCAAAAAGTTTTCGAGTCTATTCTTAACAGAAAAATTTTAAAGCATCTTCCCTATCACAACCTTCTTTCTGATCGTCACTGTGGGTTCCGTCAGGGACGCTCCACTGGCCATCGTCCCACCTACCTTTCAAACTCCTGGTCATCCTCCTTTCGGGACTTTGGCGAAAGCTTTGCCACTACACTTGATATCTCAAAGGCTTTCGATCGAGTCTGGCATAAATCTTTAATTTCCCAACTGCCTTCTTACGGTTTCTATCCTTCTATCTGTGCCTTCATCTCTAGCTTCCTTTCTGGTCGTTCTATAGCTGCTGTTGTAGACGGCCATCGTTCTTCTCCTAGATCTATCAACAGTGGTGTTCCTCAGGGCTCTATCCTACCACCATCTCTCTTCCTTTTATTCATCAATGACCTTCTAAGCTGTACATCTAATCCTATCCACTCGTATGCTGATGATTCCACCCTTCACCTTTCCATTCGGTTTTTGCAACGTCCCTCTCAGCAGTTACTTCAACAAACAAGGGATAAGGCTATGGCACACGTAATGTTTGACTTAGCTCGTATGTCGGACTAGGGTAAGAATAATCTTCTTGTATTTAATGCCTCAAAGACTCAGTTTTTACACTTGTCAAACAGTCAAAATCTTCCACAGGAGTACCTTCTAAGGTTTAATAATATCCATCTCAATCTTGCGTCACTTTTGAACATGCTTGGGGTTTCATTCACAAACTTATCTTGGAAAAATCATATTGCATCTCTTGTAAAATCTGCTTCCAAGAGATTAGGTGTGCTAAGCTGACTCCGTGCCTTCTTTACCCCTGCACAATTGTTAACTTTATTCACGGGTTTTATCCGCCCTTGTTTAGAGTATAACTCTCATGCATTGGGAGGCTCCCCAGATGCAGGTCTTCACAATAGGGTGAAGTCAAAGACTATTCGTCTCATGAAGTCTCCTTCTCCTACTGGCTTCGCTGCACTGTTGCCTCTTTATCTCTTTTCTATTGCTTCTTCAATGGTCACTGCTCCTCTGAACTGTTTACTTGCATCCCTCCACCTCTACGACGGGCACGTAGCATCCATCTAGCAACAAACTCTCATCCCTTTGCTGTCTAACTCTCTAATGCAGGGGTTCTTAACCTGGGGTCCATGGACCCCCAAGGGGTCCATGGATGGGCTTCAGGGGGTCCGTGAAAGTCAGAATAACTGAGAACAATTTTGTGATATTGCTTGATGCCGTTTGGCATCATTAGCTGCCAAAAAAAAACTCGAAGAGTCTTGAAGAATTCTGGTGTTCGTAGACAAAAGCCTACGCTCGTCTGGCAAAGCGAGCTATGGGTGCTCTGATTCTGTTTCCTACTACATACCTTTGTGAGTCAGGGATTTCAGCGCTTGTTTCTACTAAAACGAAAAGTAAAAAATAACTGGATTTCAACAATGGCATGTGTGTTGCCTTGTCAAAGACCACTCCACAATTTCTTCTTATTCAAGCCAAACAACAACAACCCTCTCGTTGATATGAACTTTTGAGCAGAATTTAAAGTTTTGTTTTGTTTAATTTGCACAAGTTGGATATATTTCATTTTTTTGAGTGGCCACTAGTTTTTGCATGAAAAAGAGTGAGAAACATAATTCTTTGTAAAGACTGTTTTATACTTTGTGATACACTGCGTGAGGTAGTTTTCAATAAAATAAAGTATATTCATTGCATGCAAAATGCTGTGTTTGTGTTTATGTCCATTTTTGTAGGGAAGGGGTTCATATCTTTCACCAGATTCTCGAAGGGGTCCGTGACTCAAAAAAGGTTAAGAACCACTGCTCTAATGCAAAAGTTAACCGTTACTCACAGTCCTTCATTTATGAAACAGGTCAACTCTGGAACTGTCTCCCTCTATCTGTATTTCCTACTTCCTATGATCTCCAGTCTTTCAAACGCGGTGTGTCCAGGAATCTCGAAATGAATGGATCTTGAATTTGGCTCCTTGTTTTTTTTTTTTTTCTTGGAAGGAAAGTTTTGCAGGCCCAGTCTTTGGTTCCTTCTTCCCCGCACATATAATAATATGAACACACACACACACACACACACACACACACACACACACACACACACACACACAGGTTTATGGCAAACTTGAAGTGGACAAAATACTTGTATGCAACATTCATAAACTATGGTGTCTTGGGAAGGGTTGCGGTAGGATTGGAATGATTTGTGCAGCACAGCTGTGATCAGGAGCTGTGATATATGGAACAGACAGGTAGTTGCTTAGGTGAAGTGGGTGTTAGTAATCGTGGGACTGATTTTCAGTTATTTCATTTTCCGACACTTTCTTTTCTTTTTTTTTTTCTTTCCTTTGTTTTCATTCTTCTTCTTCTTCTTCTTCATCTTCTTCTTTGGAGGTATGCCAGTCTGTCAACTTTTTACCCTCGGCTTATATGGTGTGCAATGTTATACAGCAAAAATTAACCTGTTCATTTAGGTACGGCATCCACAAACCGTCAGAGCTTAGGCAGGAAGGTGTAAACGTTGTACTTTCATGATCAGTTGGTTATAACTTCGCCATAGGTCTCGTTTTTGTGTGATGTGATAGGAAACATGCTTTGTGCTAAACAGAAAGTTGAGAGGAGAAACTAGATGACACAGAAATGAAATATAATACTGGGAGAGGAAACAGAAATGACAGAGGTGATGTGTAGTGTTGGAGGAGAAAAGCAGTACATATAGTAGTATGGCGTGAAGATGAACGTGGAAGGACAGAAAAGACAGAATTCATGGAAACACTGAGTAAAATATCTATCTATCTATATACCTACAGTAGGCTGCTTCCTCCAAGGAAAGGGAGGTAGCCAAGACAGGACAACACACTCCCAATTTACTCATCCACTGAGACACATTCATTCGCAAAATGAGTAAAATAAGAAAAAAAAACAACAATAAGGTACGACAGATGAGGAAAGTAAATAAATTACCCAAACAGATGAGTATCTGAAGGGGTTAAATACAACAATAAAGGAAATAAATGCATAGATGACGCAGGCAAGAAAACTGCAGACCCTAAGATGAGATATTTCATTGGTCTGACAATGAGGACAGAAAGCTCATATTAATCCAAAGAATACATAAGGAATGCAGATGTAAACAGCGAAGTAGAATGCACAGCCAAGCAACCGACAGATTTACAGGATAAGTAGAAAGATGGAATTAGAACGGAAACACACAAAGAAAAAAACCACGTCAATAATGTGAAGAAACAAATAAAAATAATTAAGTGAAGAAATGATAAAACTACAACGGAAATATAAATGGTCGTCGATAGACGTAGACGAAGTGTTAATTAGATAAAGAGAGACTGTAGGTGTATCGTAGATGTATCGTAGATAGCAGAAGCCACCAGTGGTGATAGTGCTGCCCTTGTAGATATTCGTAGCTCAGGAAGTGGAGATTAACGTGGGCAGCTATTGAAAAAATTGTGAGGCGTTGGATGCTCTTTATGGGTCGTGCTTTTCTCACTTTTCCCTCTAGCTTTCCCTCTTGTCTCGTAAATGGAGGTGATGTATAGAGAATTGGGGTTAAGTGGATTTTATTGAGACAGTGACAGTAACAAGACCCACCGCTTACTGATGCCTTCCTACTCTATTCTCCTGGCTAAGTTCTCCCCTCTCCTGCTCTGACTACCTCTCCGATTTCCCAGCCTATATATACCGACCTGTGTGTGTGTGTGTGTGTGTGTGTGTGTGTGTGTGTGTGTGTGTGTGTGTGTGTGTGTGTGTGTGTGTGGTATCTTTTCATGGGTAGTTTCCATGACGTCAGAGAACTGGCTCAAGTTGGTTATACTGCAGTATCATGAAATTCTTGTATTGTCTGAGCTAAAAGGAGTTCGTTTTGACATTCGTGGCACGAATATGCATGCGACTTTCCTTGTACACGAGAAATGACTTCTTGTGCAAGCATTTACCCATTGTACTAGGATATATCAATGCCTATATATTAATGCCTAAATGATGAAATTAATGCCATCCAGTAGCGTTAGAAAGCATAAGGGTCATTGAAGAAGGGGATACAGAAACTGAAACAGACATAAATGTTACAAAGGTTGTAGACAGAAGACATAAAAAATGAAGGATGAAAGAACACATAATATGCGAACAATGATGTAAATGATATACAGAGAAGACAATAGCTATACACAGAATCAGAAGGCAACCTGGATGAAACATCAACTTAAGGAAAGAAAACAAAGCAGAAGCAAAGAGTGAAGTACAAAGATCAAAAATTAAATAAAAATGTGAACAGGATACAATGGAAAAGACTAAAAGTGAAACAGAAATAAGAGATTAAAGAGAAAGTCAGAAATAACAAGACATCATCAGCGATGCCTGACGAAGATAAGGTCCATTAAAGAACGATAAATACAGAACAGAAACTGGAAGGTAGAGTACAAAAAGAAAGTCCAAAAAGCGGAGGAAAACAGAAGATAATGGGAGCAGAGCATAATAGAGTGGAGATTACAATTAGCAAAAAAGTTAATGCATTGACAGTACATGTGTCAGACAGGCACCAAGATTGGATCAGTTCTGGCGCCAACCCTATTTCTGGTTCATATTAATGATCTCTTATCTGTCACCCACAGTCCTATTCACTCATATGCAGATGACTCAACACTACATAGTTTATTCACACTCAGACATCCTTTTACAAAGTTTAGTATCTCTACCTTTCAACTCAGTACAGCCATCTCCATAAATCAAGATCTATCTACGATCAGTGAATGGGGACAAAACAACCTTGTCTCTTTTAATGCTAGTAAAACTAAATATATACAGTTTACTAATAGACATATATTGCCAGATTCGTACATTACCTTCAGCGCTACTAATATTCCCATCTCCAAAAGTATTGAAATTCTTGGCGTCGCACTTAACAGTGCCCTCAGCTGGACCTCTCATGTCAGTTCACTTGCTAATACCGCCTCAAAGAAACTTGGATTATTGTACAGAGTCCGTAACTTCTTCGCCAATGAGCAGTTAGCTATAATTTATAAGAGTCATGTGTGCTCTCAGCTTGAATATTGCTCACCCTTGTGAAATGTTTGTGGAGAGGTTGCATTAAGACAACTAGGCAAAATTCTGAACAAAGCTGTTAGGATCATTAAGAACCCTGCCATTACATATAAACTATCTCCCCTGCAAGAAAGAAGGAATGTCGCCTCCCTTGCATTATTTTACAGATATTTTTTTGGCAAATGCTCAGACGAAGTTGCGTCCATGGTGCCACCCCTCCATGCCTTCCCTCGTGCTACACGGGCATCTGGTAGCGCTCATGACTGGAATGTCACTCAGCCATATTGCAGAACTTCTGCCTATCAGAATTCTTTCATTCCCCGAACTGTATTTCTCTGGAACTTGCTTCCCCAGAGTTGTTTCCCTCCAAATTTCAACCCACAGCTGTTCAAGTCTAACTGTTACAGATATTTTATGAACGGAGGATGCCAGTAATCTGGTGTATGGATTGTTTTTTTTTACTCATTTGTTTTTCCTTCCTCCGTCCGATCATATTCACACCAATCCATACCCACTGGTGCTTCTCACTCCCACACAGAGGTATTCTCATCTTACCTGTTAACAACTCATTTCAATCTCACCCACAACTACTACATATCACTTCCTTCATTTTGCCCCACGCCTCCTCTTTGATGATTACTCCTCATGTACACGTACACACCCCTCCCATGCCGAATACACACACACACACACACACACACACACACACACACACACACACACAGACGCACAGGACTCCTGACACAGAGAAATAGAGAAAGTAAATGGGATGGCAGCAGGAAAGTTTTACTTTACCGAAAAAGTCACCACTGATACGATCCCACATAAATGAAACCAAGTGGTGTATCATGTGTATTTTAGGTACACTACAACTACACGTGCTGGTTGTAAGGAAAGACAAATATCGTAAGGAAGGGGAGATGAGGGGCAATGGAATCAGATTACAGGTGAGAGGGGAATGGGAGAGGGATATCGAAAGAGAGGGAGAGAAGGTGAGGGTGGAAGGATAATTAGTTGAGAAGCTGCCAGAGGAAAACTGAGTTCGAGGGATGCTTGTGCCATCTCCGATATTATTTCTGCTGATTCTGAGTGGATGATTTCCAGAACACTTTTAGCTCTTAGTAAATTAGTCTCCAGTTATAAGATGTGGAGTGCTCTTGGGAGTTTCTGTTGTCTGTATATGACGGAAAGAATTTTACAGTATAAGGTATTATTAGAATAAATCTGCATTGTCAGTAACTGGTGGTAATCAGTCCAACTGAACTGAGGGATGTCATCTTAAAGGACTGTATATGCTAATTCTTTACCTTTTCCCATTCTTTTCTAGGTTGCTCCTTTGTAAATTTCAGAATCGTTCAGCAAATACCAGTCGTTAGCAGTGGAGTAAAATAATGCGTTTTTTAAGGCAGAGTATGCATATTGCCACACGTGTAAAGAGATGGAATGAAATGGAGAGGAAAAGGTATAAAGAATATTTTGAAATGTGAAATAGGCTTGCATTCCTCACTTGTATTATATCTTGAAAAGCGAAATGGGCTTTTATTCCTCACTTGTATTTTCCACAGCCTTACGAAATACTGTACATAACTCTGAGTTTCACCACCACTCCACTAAAATGTGTAACGGCTAAGTAACCGTGCCAGGTGCCGGGTGCATGAGTCCATGCATGAGTCCACTCTGCATTACGAAACCGTTTAATATTATGTATTTATTTCTAGTAAAAGAGAGACTGGGCGAGGAAAGGAAAAAAACATACGTCCGTGGTTCGTGGGCATTATTTGGAGCAGGTCAGAGGAAGGCAGCTTCCAAAGCTTATTGGCGTTGTCGGTTGCGGGTGGAAGTACTGCATCACTGTTTCGCTTGCACACTCCCACGTCCAGTGCAGCCACTAGTATGGGTTAGAGTGGTATAATAATCACGTCCGCACCCGCCCTCGCCAGCATGCATTTAGTGTGGACGCGACTTAGAACCCTGAAAAAACAGTGGTAGTCGCATTCCTGTTCCCATATTGCCATCAACCTCCCCAGTCCATGTCATCACCATAGTGGGAGTGTGATGGAGATAAATTTTTGCTCCATTTTTTTTCCAGAGCATTCCAAATTTCAAAGGGAACGTGGTGTAAGGGAAAGAGGAAAGGGGAAAAAAGAACTGAAATATGGGCAGGTGTTTATGGGAGCCGAAGGCTGGACAGTACATCGAGTGCTCCGTCTAACTCACACCCATTCTCTCTCAATCCCCCCATTGTGTGTGTGTGTGTGTGTGTGTGTGTGTGTGTGTGTGTGTGTGTGTGTGATCCAGCTAGCACTGTTGTGCTGCTATTCTGCGCTATTCTGTCAGCTGATTTCAGTCTAAATCCAGTGTGTACGAGAAAGAGAGAGGGAGAGAGAGAGAAGCGCTGGAAATTCATCGGCTGCAAAAGGGCGGGATGCAAGGATAGATTGATAAAAGAAAACAGTAGGCCAGTCGGGAAACAAACATTTGCTCAGATAAAAATAAAACCTAAAAAGGGGAAAGCACACACACACACACACACACACACACACACACACACACACACACACACACACACACACACACACACACACACACACACACACACACACACACACACACAGGACTATTCTTCACATCTTCAGTTGAACATAATCTCCGAAAATTCTGGGCGGTAAAGAAAATTATATGAGTAGAAGTAAATAAATCAGGAAGAACGAACAGGATACGACTGTAAATATGCTTATTGTTTACGGTGATGGTGATGATGGAGAGGAAACAGCTGAAGGTTAGTAAAACCGTGGAAGTAATAGAGATGTTTGATAGTGGCTGTGGGTGCACACCTGCCTTGAGCTATACGGTCCAGTTCAAGCCTTGCTAATGGAAACAAAGGTCTGGGTAGAAATACAAACACAATAACAATGACAACAACAACCATAGTAACTGATAACATCAGTGCAAATACGTCCAAAAATACACATAATAAAAGTAATAATAATCACAGGAAAAGTTACGGAATCTAAAAATAAAATGCTATCCCTGCCTGTCCACCAAGAGTGAAATGACTGATATGGAAATGTTAACACTCAAGACTTGGCTCAAATCCTAATCAGTTTTTATTTTTTATTTTTGTGTTCATCATAATTTTTATGCTCTGTTGGTTTTAGCATGATTTAGTGCAACGTTCATTAACATCCCTTTGACACGTGTGTGTGTGTGTGTGTGTGTAAATAATTTAATTGTATCTATTTCTTTTCGCTGCACCCTCAGACTCATCTGGACGTGAATCCAGTGAGTTACAGTAATTCCGCCACTTCAACTGATCCGTCTCAGAAGTCTTTGGTTCAGATTATTTGAAAGTTTGTCTGTGTTGCGACAGTGTGGCGCATGTGGTGAGTAAGTGTGTTGTGGTGCCTGGGGCTGAAATGCAGTGTGGGCATATTGGAGTCTTTGTGTTTTGTGTTGGTACTGTCTCTGGGACATGTACAGTAAGCCTCATCAGGACTCAAACCGTGAGTTGTGATGTGAACGCTCCCCCTCCCGCCCCTCTCCACCAATATCATCACCATCACCACCAGAGTCGCCATTCACTGAATGGTAGTGGAAAACAGAGGTTACATTACAACACATGGTTATATGGTCCGAGTCCTGTTGAGGCGCCTTCATGTGGTGGCTCTGTTTGTCCTGGGTAGAGCGAAGCAGCAGGAACTCCATGCTTTGTGGTGGTGTAGGTGTAGTGGCGCAGGTGTGGTATTTCAGGTGTGGTGGTGCTTTGTGGGGGGCTGTGTGTTTGATGGGGTGTGTATGTGGAGCTGTGTGTGTGTGGTGGTGCAGGGCACAGTTATGAGATACTTAGTGGATGATACCACATGCCTGTCTCTGAAGCTCACTGATAAAATTCCAACAGAAGACTGAACGAGAGGGACAGCTGAGTTGATCGAAAGTAAGAAGAGACAGACAATGGGAATGGGAATTATTATTAAGGTGAGAAAGATGCTTATCTGTCACCTGTAGTTGTCTCCCCTCCTTGCCATTTTGTCGTCCTACACAATTGCTTATTCTTACATCATACATTACCTAATTTATGCCCTTAGCAGCCATAATGTGCATTCACGTGTGTCACCCTTGACACTCTGTCCTACACTTCAGTTACCCCAGTTTGCATCACTCTTGTCAACTGATGGAGTTCGTTTGAATTTGTTAGCCTCACCATATCCATCCCTATTGATTCTCAGTCCATTCCTGAATATTTTGATCTTCGCTTCCCACTGTTTCACTCAATAAATCACTGTTGCCTTGGCCATTGTATTCACTGATTGGATCTCTATCACCCTAGTTTTCATTTGCATCCCATTTCCTTTCACTATTTCCCCGTCCCTGTTGGTTCTTGATAAACATTAACTCCTCTTTAATCTTTTCTAGCAATTTTGTCACTCTTGCTTACATGTATTAACTGAGGTTGTCTCATCCTTGACTGTAATTTTGTAGTCGTATTTCCAAATGTTATTGCCATATTCTCACCAATTGCATCTTTTCTCGATGTTTTTCGTGTCTGTCACACTGCTGCTGCCCACCCAGTATACTCTGTTTTTCCCTCTGCATACATTGACCTTCCTGCTTACATGTTACCCCGACTCTCCTCGCTTTAAGTCGTTTCCTCATGTATCTTACTGTTTTCACTTGCTTCCTGTTTCATTGTTCATCCTTTACAGTGTGTCTACATTTTTTTGCCCTTGCCTGAAATTCCCTGACCTGCAGTTGCAAGTCTGTCAGATCTATGCTTACTTTTCCAATTTGCTTCTAAATCTTTCTGGCCCACCCGCACCTCTGTGACTTATTTAAGAACCGAAGGACTTTTTTTTTTTTTTTTTTTAAGAAGGACAAAAGTTCCATACTAGAATGTACGTGATGTCTGTAAACTTTCAACATCATAAAAAATCAAGACGTCTGGGTTCCTTCTGTATTTGTTGTTAGCTTCCAGTGTCCATCTACTATAGGTATCTTGAAATAGCAGGTCCTGGAAGTCCCCAACACTTGGAAAACCTTCGATATTTGGAACCCACAAATACTGACTATACCAAAGCCTTCAGTAACTAAAATATCAGGACTGGAGACATCCTGACGTTTAGAGACGCCCGAGTTTGGATCAGGTAGTATCATACTTTATCACGCTGCTAAAAAATAAAAAAAAATCAACTACTTATATAAACATGGCTCAGCTAAGGATTACCTAAGAGCTTTAGTCTATCAGCCAGCAACACACACACACACACACACACACACACACACACACACCTCTCTCTCTCTCTCTCTCTCTCTCTCTCTCTCTCTCTCTCTGACACATTGCTATATACCACACACACACACCTCTCTCTCCCTCTCTCTCTCTCTCTGTGACTCATTGCTACCAGACACCTCCAGACAGGTGACTGTGCCGGCTGATTGGAATCCGATGTAAGATGAACAGCCGGGTTGGAGGAAGAACCGACTGTGTGTGTGTGTGTGTGTGTGTGTGTGAGAGAGAGAGCAAAATTAATGTTTTTAATTCGGTTTTATCCAGGTTTGGTGTAAAGTATGTATGTCAGCCAGTTAAGCAAATCTTTCATTCTTTAGAATATGTTAAAGATCAATGGCCGAATTTAACCCGCCCCATCCCGACGACGTATGGGTACGTCACCACGATTTGCATTTGCCAGTCCCGGCGACGTACCAGTACGTCGTGCAATTGCAAGGTACCTAATTTGCACAATTTTCAATTTTCGCACGTGATTTTTCGTATGTATACACGGGACACCTTCCTCTATTCCTGTACAAGATACCAAGCAGGGACAATGCCTTACACTGCATAACCTCCCCCCCTCACGCCATTGTCTTGGCAAAGGACCTGTTACCAGTGACCTGGCTAGTAAAGTTATTCAGGGCCAGAGTGATTCCCCAATCGATGACAATGTGGAGGACAATGTTTACATAGCATTAGAAGAAGAAACAGCCAGAAATAATGATCAGGTAGTGTGGCAAAAATAGGTCAGGTATGGTGATTAGTTAGTGAGTGAAACAATGCTTATAATGCCTTTATTACTGCTTGAAAACCAATATACTGTCATACTACATATACATTCGTACCAAGTAAATAAATAAATACCGTTTATGAGTGGATAAAATAGTTACCCTCCCATAGAACTCGTTTTCTTTGGTGCCAGCATGTTAGAAAACCCACTCAGGTAAGGAGGAACTCCTACCTGGACTGGGCACTTTAAACCTCAGGTGAGCGATTTCTCTATGAATTTTCGATGTTTCTCACCAAAAGAGAAGGGTTTAGCCAAAAAAAAAAAATTCGAAAATACCTCGGGACTGGGGGATGTCGGAGGTGCGGAAAACCTCGGGACGTGACGGGTTAAAGTCTGACTTTAACAAATGGACTTATACACTTTTTATCCAAATTAGACCAACCTTGGGTGAAAGGTTGGGTAAAATGGCAGTAATAAAATAATTTCATTTTGTAGAGGAAACTGGCATAGTTCAGGGACACAAGGCAAGGTCAAATTTCTACCCGTGTGTGTGTGTGTGTGTGTGTGTGTGTGTGTGTGTGTGTGTGTGTAATTTTGATTAGATTAGAGTCACACTTGGTGGTTGGATTAAGAATCCTCCATGGAGTTGACCGATATAATTTTTAGAATTATAGATCAAAGCCCATGGTCACATGAGAAGGTCAAATAAAACAGTTTTTATTCAGTTTCGACCAACCGTTGTGAAACGATTGAGGCTAATGCGTGATTTTAAGGTGTCGAATTTGAGAACACCTAGTTAATGATGAAAGTCAAAGGGAAAGGCCAGCTTAAGCATTTTTTTTGTTTTTAATTAAACTAAAACTGGTGGAATGGTTTAGGGTCAGGGAAGAAAGAGGGGGGTTATTTTTTGAGAAAAATCATTCGAAGGTTAGAGTCAAGTCGACCTGTGTGTCAGAGTGTGAACCAAATAACTAATGCAGTTTTAACGGAATTTAGATCAGACTTAATGGAAGTGTTGCGGATCAGCCAACAAATAGACTTGTTTTGTAGATCAAAAAGTCTACTTAATGGTTTTTATCCGATTTAGAGTATACCTTGTGGAAGTGTTGATTTTAAAAAGGGGGATATAGAGATTATATTCTGAGAACAGTCAAAGGTGAAGGCCACAGGGAAAGGTCACTGATCAGGCCAGAGTCAACTCAAACAGGTTTTGTTTGAACTGTACAAAACTTGGTGGAAATGTTGAGGATCTGCCACAAATTAAGTACCGGTAACTCAGTTTTGAGAGAAATCGATCAAAATTGAAGGTCAGATGGCAAAATCAAATCTTCGGCCTTTCGATAGTGGCCGTGGATGTTGCACTCTGTTTGTGCTCCACTTTGTTTTGTTTTATATTTTCCTCACATTCTTTTGCTGGTGATCTAGCTATTAAGATTTAATAGATGAGATGAGAAAAAAAGAGAAAGGAAGAGCTTAACAAACAGAAGTAGTTTTGCTGTTATGCATGCACTTACTATACAGCATGCGTTCATAATTTTCTACCTTAGTAAGTTTTTCGGAGACAGTGAAAAAGCTGGCAACTTTTGTACTAATTTTTATATATCGAACGCTTGGTGCAGCCACAGTAAATCGTCCTTTCCCGTGAACCCAACAATACACGCAACATATGGCGCCACACCTTCACATAACCACACCTGCCGAGATCGAATGTGAATCTTTTTGAACTGCAGTCCACTAAGCTATTACATAATCATCAGTCTTCCTCCTAATATTTATTTCCGATTATAATAACTGGGAGAGCAATCATAACAATATGACTGTGATGGAAGCAATAAGAGTACAGTAAGTGAGGAAGTGTGGTCAAAGACTGGAGCCGTCGTAGTAAACGAAATACATTCGAAGCAAGATGGAACACAACAAGAAGGATATCACTCAGAGATTGCAACATCCGCGCCTTGCAAGTTCAACTTTGCCCCGTGACCTTAGCTTTTTGCTTTATTTTTTCACAGAACTGAAGGACTCCATCGATACTAAACCTGCGCCCTTCTACTAAACGTGGTATAAACTGCATCAAAGCTGAGCCGCCCTTACCCTTATTTTTAAGACTGAGCTCCTTCTTCTGTCCTCTTGCTACAGCACTTCCACCAATTTTGATCGAAATCGAACAAAAACTAAGTTATACTGTTCCCTCTCTCTCTCTCTCTCTCTCTCTCTCTCTCTCTCTCTCTCTCTCTCTCTCTCTCTCTCTCACACACACACACACACACACACACACACACACACACACACACACAATGTTTCAGTGCTACGTGTACAGTATTAATGGAGTGATGGCGAGTGCTGGAATAAACCTTAAGACCTCTGAAACACCAATTACACAAAGTTTCGCATTTTTTGTTCAGTTCAAAGATGTATTAAATCTCTTACACCTGCTATTTTATATTAGCCATCTACGATCCACCTCCTCATTTCTCATTCTAGACTCATAAACCCGGTTGACGGAGTAATTGTGCGGCTGCTGGTGTGATACAGGGCTCGTCTTAATTAATCCCAGGACAGACGAGGCACTCTGCCACCACCACCACCACCATTGCCGCTGCACAACTTCTCCAGTCCAATCCACACTGCAAGTCATAATTCTGCATTTAATATGGAGTGTTATGGCGATGTCTTTATTGGTATCTTTATTAGATTACGTCTCTGACGGGCGAGCAACTAGTGTCACAACATTTGATTCATTTTGGTAAGACTTTTGCCATGAGGTGCATGTAACGCTGGAATTAGAACAGGTACAACTGTTTTAAACAGATGCGGGGTAATATTGGGCTTCCATCAAGTTAGAGCACCAAATAAGACGGCTAGAATGAAACGTCTTGTGTGAAAATCCTTATGATGTAACAGACTCGTCTGTTCGTTGAGATGCTTCCGCATCTAAAAATGGTGTTTTCATAATAATTTTGCCCCGTGCACATGTACGTAAAAATGTGTATGTTATAGATTTACTGAAACAGAGACAGAATCAAGAAGACAGAGACTACTACAGAAATAGGGGTAAACACAGAGTACAGATGCAAATTACAGAGGTAGTAGAGGTTGTCATTAAGTGCCTCGGCTGACAGCCTCACTCACACACTATTAATCTTATGAGGCCTCTTATGAATACGTATCAGGATCTGGGTTATGTGATCTCTGTGTGGAAATGGGTCTCTCTCTCTCTCTCTCTCTCTCTCTCTCTCTGAGTATGAGTCCAGTGGGTAAAATTATGCCCGTGGGAGAAAATAGGTCATTGTGGGGTTTAGGTGTTTCCCCCTGGGGAGAAAGTAGATCCATAGGGGAAATAGATCTATAAAGAAAATAGGTCCAATCAGAGAATATAGTTCCATAGAAAGAATAGGTCCATAGCAGAAATAGGTCCATAGGAAAATAGGTTCATGGTAAAACTGGTTCATTAGGGAAACAGATCCATGTGGGAAAATGTGACGGAGGGGAAACAATATAGGGGAAGAGTAGGTTCCGGGGAAAAGTAGATTCTATGGGAATATAAAATCAGTGACAGAACAGGTCTACAGGGAAAAGAGGCCCATGAGAAAAGTGGTCAGCAGAGAGATTATGTCAAAGGGAAAACTAGATCCATGGAAGAAAATAGGCTCATGTTGAAAATACTTCTATGAAAGAAAATTTGTCCACATAAGAACAGGTCCCTGGGGAAAATAGTGAAGCGAGGGTTGACTCCTAGAGCGTAGGCTGGACACGGGTCGATGTGCTACAGTATTTCCTTTCACTGGCAGTTTTTCCTCTCTCCATTCTCTTATTCTTTCACCTACCTCATACCCTGTTCTTTTCATTAACATCTTACTTCCCCAGCGCTCCCAGAAGACAGTTGTGATTGTAAATAAATAGTCATCAGATATGTTTCCATCATATTCTATTGCCATATTTATTTGACCTCCACGTTATAGTGTGGCGATCTACTGTATTCTTGAGATGGTGAAGTGCATCGTTTTGGTACCCAAATAACATAACTGCGAACCAATGCAATGGACAGTAATTACGTCGTGCGCCCACTGTGCTAGGAAAGAGAGTCCATATTTCTTTTGCAACCCTCCTTAATCCCGTAAAGGGTGGCCAAACAAATCACTTTCTCATCGCTGTCCTCGGCCATTTCGCTGCCGTACTTACAACTTACGCCTCCCTTCCATGAGTTGCATTATGTGAGCAAAAAACCCCAACCACTCCACAGACATAAACTGTTATTACCTACCAAAAAAATGTTTCCTTCTTTTGACTCAAAGTCTTCCTCAGGAGTATCCTTTACTATTCAGTATACAACTCAGTCCTTCATTATATCCCAATATACTTAGTCTCTCTCTCTCTCTCTCTCTCTCTCTCTCTCTCTCTCTCTCTCTCTCAGGACGTATTATAGAAGCTTCACATTACCTCATCTGCATAATCAATTTTTAAGATTTTGGGTATGTTTAGTTGACGCCATGCCTTCTTTACCTCTCTCCAGCTGTAGGTTTCTAGAAGGGTCTCCTTCTCCCCTGTGTGAAGTTAAGCCGTAATGTGGACGTGGAGGGGAGTGGAAGGGAGGCTTCCCACAAACAACAATAGGGAGTAAAGATTGTTCATCTCATCACCTTTCCTCCTCTTACTCCCTTCAGTCTGTGTCTCTGTGGCACTGTTGCATTTTTCTCTTTCCTTGTTGTTATTACAGTAGCTGCTTGCTTGCATCGTCCTACAACACGGCTGGCGTGTAACCCCTATCTGCCATTGGACTCTCGCCTTAACTGCCCAGCTCTCTAATGCCGAGGTAACTGATACTCGCGGCCTTTCACCTATAAAACCGATTCATTCTGAAAATAAATGATTGTAAATAGCATCTTCCTTTGTTCAGTCCAAAGCTGCAAATTGTGTAAGCATTATGCATCAGTCCACAAGAGGGGAGACCCAGGACCGGATTAACCCTGCTGTGGCTTGGTAGGCAACGCAGACGGTTGGCCTGCAACATATAGATCTCTTTCCGTTATTTCCAGTGAAATGTTGGCATGACCTATAATGGCCTTTTTTGATGGCCTGATGGGTGATGGCACTTATTTGGACGTCCAAAACGTATATTTATTCAGCTCTGGAAGTCTGGATGGCCTGTGTCAGGCCGTGGCCTGGTAGGCAGTTGCCCATTATGCCTATACTGTACCTGATAATCTAACTCTGGGGAGACCGGAGCATGCTGGCTACGGGGGCAAGTTGACACAGTCGAGATAATTCAGATATTAAATGTTAGATGTCGATGATATTCACACCACCTGATCACCACGTGCTTCCTCAGTTACCAACAAGCTGGCGTATTGAAAGGCTGCTCGAACGGTGATTTATGAGAAAAAGTTTAATTTTATTGCTAGTAAGTAAATTTTCTTTCGCTTATATATTTTGCTATTTCATATATGGGATTATGGCGTCTGGCAATAGATAGATAGATAGATAGATAGGTTATAAAGGACTGAATATCCATTTAACAATAATTGGACAAAGGATTTAAGAATTGTTTATCACTGCAACAGATAAGGTTTCTTATTATATCCTTAACAAACTGTTTTTATGAAGTGTTATGGTTGGGACAAGTTGGCTCAATAGAACTGGCACAGGTAGGCACAGTGCCAACATGCCCCACCTTGTTTTAAAAAAACATTATTTTGCTTTTTAAAATTTTTTATTGGAGTACATACTTTATTTTTTTTTTTTTCAGGCATGTATAGAATATACGAACAGAAAACTGAGAGCTTCAACCCCCCACCCCCTGATGTGATGCTGAGGGCTGTCAAAACTGTGAAGAGTTAACACAAGTCGGTTCCAGGAGTTGCAAGGGATTTCGGCATTCCGTTTCGAACACGACACGATATTGCAAGAAGATAACTGATGAGAAGCTGAAGTGTGAAGACAGTGCTACTCTTACAGTAGGCTATGTTGCACGCAGACAAGTCCTATCAGAAGAACAGGAATTGGGTTCTCTACATATCTTAAACATGCAGCAGACATATATTATGGATTGTCTGTGAAAGAAGTGAGAAAGTTAGCTTACCAGTATCCATAAAGTGCAAATAACAATGTTCCTCCTTCTTGGAAAGAAAATGAGATGGCGGGCCCTGACTGGTTTTCTGTTTGTTCACGAGGAAATAAAGACCTGTCCATAAGATCTCCAGAAGCCACAGGTCAAGGGCAACAAGTTTCAACAAGACAAACGTAGCAATGTTTTTTGATAACCTGCAGTTATCTATATTCAGTTGGCTTGCATGGTGTATGAATGCGTGTCTGATTCATTTAATTGTGCATGCCGTTGACAGTACTCCCTGTACTTGTATTATAAACAATTCGTCAGACCATACTTTCATAGAAAAAAACATGATATAATAATTGTGATAGGAAAATAGTCAATGTGTGGAGAATTTCTACCTTTAGGGCACATAGGCATGTGATCATTAGGTATCTGGTAGTGCTCATTTTCATTATTATTTTTCCTTCAGTGAGATACCTTGCTGTATGTGGATATGACTAAGTCAACATATTTCACTCCCCCCCTCAATATATATATATATATATATATATATTGTTACGGAACAGAGAAAGATAATGTACACTTTAAGTGAGAATACTAAGAGTCACTACTGTCCCGTAAAGTTCCAGGTTCAAAACAAAAGAGTTAGGTAAAATTACAAGTTAAAGTTTAATGCTTAAACTAACAACAAAACATTCAGGACTCATAAGGATAATGTAATGGCAAAAACAGGTTAAATATATGGTTAACTGCAATAGCCTCTATTAACACGAAATTAGCAAGAATAAATTTATCTAAGTCAGCCCTGATAAAATGAGATACCAGATAATACTCAGTGAATGCCAGATAAATAATTACAGATACAAACTATTATCAAAAATGACTGACATAAAACCCAACATTAATCAAAAACCTCACTAGGCCTACGAATTAACCTTATGCTACACAGTACAAGAAAAAAATACAACAGTTATACTCAAATTACACACAGCTGCTAGATGTTTGGAGATTTCTTGAGCACTCACAATAATAATATGTGGACAGGGGAGGACAGAGATGTGAACAAAATGAGGAGCAGATCTAAGTGGCCATGATGCAGAGACTGAGCTCATTATATAGGGGCCAGCATAGCCTGATACAACTTGTAAGAAGGACGCGCAAATGAAGCCATGGGGACAGAGAGCTGCAAATCCCGCAAAGTATAACAGAGAGAACGACTTACTCTACTATAACGGTAGAAGGGGGGGACTGAGGCAGAACACGCTCGTGATCAAACATGCAGCAACTGTGCGTTAAAAGTACACAAAGGATGATGAAATCATAGGCTATGTAACACCTCCCCACAAAGAAAAAGAAATTTACAAAGGAAATTTCTTATTACTCTAAAACAATCTGTCTAAAGTCTAGATAAGCAATCTGCAATAACATTTTCTTTCCCCTTGACATGTTGTATGTCTAATGAATACTCCTGAAGAAGTAGACTCCATCTTGTCAATCTCTGATTTTTATCTTTAAACTTACTAAGGAATTTCAGTGGGTTATGATCGGTATAAATGACTATGGGGTCAAAACCAGAACACAAATAAAATGAAAAATGCTGTAAACCCAAAATCAAGGCCAAAAGCTCTTTCTCAATAGTGGAGTAGTTCTTTTGAGGTGGAGTGAACTTCTTACTGTAGTAAGATACAGGGTGTTCAATACTCTGATCATCCTCTTGCAGCAAAACAGCCCCAGCTCCTGTATCACTTGCATCAACAGCCATCTTAAAAGGCTTAGCAAAATTTGGAGTAGCGAGCACTGGCTGACTTAATAGAATAGCTTTAGGTTTGTTGAAAGAGGATTCACAGTTATCGGTCCAGACAAATTCAACTCCCTTTTTCAGTAGGTCTGTAAGTGGTGATACAAGAATAGAAAAGTTAAGAACAAATCTCCTGTAATAACCTACCATTCCCAAAAATCTTTGTAGCTCTTTCCTACTTTTAGGTCTGGGAAGATCACTTATAACCTGAACCTTAGCTCCTGGTGGTGCAACATGTCCATCACCGATTACATACCCAAGGTACTGAACTTCAGCTTGACCAAACTCACACTTTGATAAATTAGCTACAAGATTAGCATGAACTAAACGGTCAAGAAAATTACTGACATGGCATAGGTGATCTTTCCAGTTGTCACTGAAGATTAATACATCATCAATATAAACAACACATCCTGCCAAACCCTCTGTTACAACATTCATGAGCTTCTGAAATGTGGCTGGTGCATTCTTCATACCATACGGCATTACAGAACATGCAAAAACCTTTCCTAGTGTTACAAAACATGAAATCTCCCTAGCACGTTCAGTCATAGGTACTTGCCAGTATCCCTTTAACAAATCAAACTTACTTATGTACCTAGCCTTTCCGATCTTGTCTATGCAATCTTCCACACGAGGGAGAGGGTAAGTGTCTGTTTTAGTTATCTGATTAACACGTCTGTAGTCAATGCAAAGCCGCTGTGACCCACCTGGCTTAGGGACCAGAGTGACAGGAGAACTCCACTCGCTCTGACAGGGCTCAATCATCTTGTGGTCCAACAGGTAGCCAAGCTCCTTCTGGATGAGAGGAACTTTCACTGGGTTCACACGGTAAGGAGGCAATTTAATTGGCTTTGCGTCTCCAACATCGACATCATGCATCAACACAGTGGTTCTTCCTGGAGTAGCACGGAACACTTGCGGGTACTCCTGCAGTAATGCCGAAAACTCCTGCCTTTCCTTAGGAGGTAGATGAGAAAGCTTATTCTGGAGATCATTCATGATATCAGGATTCTTCCCCAAACTATCACTCAGGCTCATGCTGCATGGGAGAACTTCACTTGTAGACTCGGGTGGAACAGCTACAGTGCAGACTGGATTATTTTCGTCCCGCCTGTGATATAACTTTAGCATGTTGATGTGACATAGTTCCTTGCTCTTTCTACGATCTGGTGTGGCGATGACATAGTTGACATCACTGAGTTTCTTCTCCACGAAATAAGGGCCACTAAACTTGGCTTGAAGAGGTTGCCCATGAACTGGTAGCAGAATCAAAACCTGATCTCCTGGCTGAAAGTGGCGTAACCTGGACTTCTTGTCATACCAAGTCTTCATCTTCTCCTGAGCAGCTCCTAAATTCTCTCTCGCCAGCTGTAAAGCAGTGGACAGCCGTTCTTTGAACTTCATCACATACTCCAGCAGGTTGACGTCATCTTCCTCCGACAGCCAGCATTCCTTGAGTAGCTTAAGGGGTCCTCTTACTTCATGGCCAAACAGTAGTTCAAAGGGTGAGAAGCCCAGTGATTCATTTGGAGATTCTCTTGCAGCAAATACAACGAATGGAAGACCTTTATCCCAGTCTTTCTGATGTTCCAAACAGTATTTCTTGAGCATCGATTTGAGTGTTTGATGATATCTCTCCAACGCTCCTTGGGTCTGGGGATGGTAAGCTGAAGACGTGATCTGGGTGATGCCCAACTCTTTCAGAGACTGTTTGAAAACGTTTGACATGAAATTACTTCCCGGTCTGACTGTACCTCCTTAGGCAGACCAAACTTTGTGAAGAACCCTAGCATTTCCTTAACCACGTTCTTTGCTGAGATATTTCTAAGTGGAATGGCTTCAGGATAACGAGTAGCCATATCAATCATGGTCAACACATAAGAAAATCCTGAAGAAGTCTTAGGAAGAGGGCCCACAATATCCACCAACACACGGGTGAAAGGCGCCTCAAAAGGGAGAATGGGAACTAGAGGAGCAACCTTTTCGGTCTGATTACACTTCCCCACAACTTGACAGGTGTGACAAGACTTACAATACCAGGAAACATCCCTGAAGATACCTGGCCAGTAGAAGTGTTTCAAAATGCGTGCCACAGTCTTCCTCACTCCAAAGTGTCCTGCCAAACTGGAATCATGAGCCACTCTAATGATATCCTGCCTACAAACACGAGGGATGACAACTTGATGTACAACCTCCCATTCACAGTCGGCTGATGCTGTTGGGGGTCTCCACTTCCTCATAAGTACTCCTGACTTTACATAATAACAAGTAGAAGCACCGGCTGACTCTTCTTCACTGTAAGCAGAGTTAGCTTGACCTTTCAACTCAGGATCAGCAACCTGCAACTCAACCAACTCTTGACGAGACAAATTATCAACACTACGGGGTACTGCCTCATCTGGTGAGTGGTCCAAATTAGCAAGGAAAGTGTCAGCTAGGATAACATCATCATCATTATCCTCTAAATCACCAGTAACTTTAGACTTAGCCCTAGTGACAGCACATGCAGGGAACACATCAGGGACATCACAATCCTGGGCCGCAGCCACTGGCTCACTAGACAACTGAGGAGCTGGACACACTTGACTTCCACCAATATCATTTCCAAGTAAGAAAGTTACACCTGACATTGGGAGTGTCTCAACCAACCCAACCATAACAGAACCATTAACAAAACCAGACTCTAAATTCACTCTGCACAGAGGAACAGAGAAGTAATTATTCCCTACACCTTGTAAGATTACAGTTTCATCAGAGGAATTAAAATTAGAGCCTAGAACACTGGTCAGCATAAGGGATTGGCAAGCACCTGTATCACGATATATTTTAACTGATTTCCTGTCATTACTGTCCAGAGGACTGACAAAACCATCAGACAGGAAATTAGCACATGAACTCTTGAGAGTGTCACCCACGTTACTGCTCAAAAGAGGAGCTCCATCATGAGAATTTAAGTTACCCCTCAAAGCAGGTTCAGTTAACTCAGTTAAAGAATTCTGGGAACTCTCAAGAGTGGACACTAGACCAATTGACTGAATATTTAAAGACTCCTTTTTGTTCACATCACGCTGTCTCCTGAAACATTTCTCCGTAGTATGACCAAGCTTACTACAATAAGTACATTTACTTTTCTGAAATCTAGAGGTGAAGCTGGTATTTACTTCCTGAGAAACATCATCCTTATTCTCTTTCCTGTTACCTGTACTCTGAGTAGAGGCAACGTACTTACTCTCAGCTTTCCCTTTTTCTTTAGAATATCTCTTGTGAGTGAGAACATACTCATCAGCTAAAACTGCATCATCAGACAAATTATCTATTCTTCTCTCATCAAGATATAGGCTTACATCTTTATAAATACACCTTTTGAAATCCTCCAGCAAAATCATCTGCTTAAATTTACCAAAATCAGAATCCACATTCTTAGAATTTAACCACTGCTCTAACAGATCTTCTTTGATTTTTGCATACTCAACATGGGATTGCTTATCTTGCTTATAAGTTGTCCTAAATTTTACTCTATAAGCTTCAGGAACAAGCTCATAGGCCTTAAAATCAAGCTCTTAACTACATCATAATTATCAGACTGATCCTGAGGCAAAGATGCGTAAGTTACTTGAGCTTTACCGGTGAGAACAGTTTGAAGGAGTACTGGCCAATACTCCTTAGGCCAATTAAAACCTGTAGCTACCCTCTCAAACAACTGAAAATACTTTGTTAAATCAGATTCATTAAAAGGAGGGACAAGTTTAACATTTTTAGCCACATCAAAATCATCAGAGCTAGATGATCCAGTTCCACCTTGTTTCATGCGATACTCATGGTCTGCCTGAATCCTAGCAATTTCAACTTGTGCCTCCACCTCCCTAGTCTTAGCCTCCTGCAGGGCTAGCTGTAACTTAGCTAATTCAATCTGCGTTTGCTCATTTGGAGGAGTTACATTAAACAAGCTTTCATTAATCATGGCAACAATTTGATCTTTAGACTGATGAGAGCGAACAACAAATCCCAATTGTTGAGCAACAATCTTAAGTTCATTTTTTGTTCTGTTTTCTATATCACACACTGTTTGCACATTTGACAAAAAATCTTTGGCTTCATCAAGTGTAGAAATAGTAGCCATCATGAATATATCACAGTCACAAAATATCAAACAATATCCTTATGATAATATCCTGAATATCCTGATATGAGGTCGCCAAATTTATGTTACGGAACAGAGAAAGATAATGTACACTTTAAGTGAGAATACTAAGAGTCACTACTGTCCCGTAAAGTTCCAGGTTCAAAACAAAAGAGTTAGGTAAAATTACAAGTTAAAGTTTAATGCTTAAACTAACAACAAAACATTCAGGACTCATAAGGATAATGTAATGGCAAAAACAGGTTAAATATATGGTTAACTGCAATAGCCTCTATTAACACGAAATTAGCAAGAATAAATTTATCTAAGTCAGCCCTGATAAAATGAGATACCAGATAATACTCAGTGAATGCCAGATAAATAATTACAGATACAAACTATTATCAAAAATGACTGACATAAAACCCAACATTAATCAAAAACCTCACTAGGCCTACGAATTAACCTTATGCTACACAGTACAAGAAAAAATACAACAGTTATACTCAAATTACACACAGCTGCTAGATGTTTGGAGATTTCTTGAGCACTCACAATAATAATATGTGGACAGGGGAGGACAGAGATGTGAACAAAATGAGGAGCAGATCTAAGTGGCCATGATGCAGAGACTGAGCTCATTATATAGGGGCCAGCATAGCCTGATACAACTTGTAAGAAGGACGCGCAAATGAAGCCATGGGGACAGAGAGCTGCAAATCCCGCAAAGTATAACAGAGAGAACGACTTACTCTACTATAACGGTAGAAGGGGGGGACTGAGGCAGAACACGCTCGTGATCAAACATGCAGCAACTGTGCGTTAAAAGTACACAAAGGATGATGAAATCATAGGCTATGTAACACCTCCCCACAAAGAAAAAGAAATTTACAAAGGAAATTTCTTATTACTCTAAAACAATCTGTCTAAAGTCTAGATAAGCAATCTGCAATAACATTTTCTTTCCCCTTGACATGTTGTATGTCTAATGAATACTCCTGAAGAAGTAGACTCCATCTTGTCAATCTCTGATTTTTATCTTTAAACTTACTAAGGAATTTCAGTGGGTTATGATCGGTATAAATGACTATGGGGTCAAAACCAGAACACAAATAAAATGAAAAATGCTGTAAACCCAAAATCAAGGCCAAAAGCTCTTTCTCAATAGTGGAGTAGTTCTTTTGAGGTGGAGTGAACTTCTTACTGTAGTAAGATACAGGGTGTTCAATACTCTGATCATCCTCTTGCAGCAAAACAGCCCCAGCTCCTGTATCACTTGCATCAACAGCCATCTTAAAAGGCTTAGCAAAATTTGGAGTAGCGAGCACTGGCTGACTTAATAGAATAGCTTTAGGTTTGTTGAAAGAGGATTCACAGTTATCGGTCCAGACAAATTCAACTCCCTTTTTCAGTAGGTCTGTAAGTGGTGATACAAGAATAGAAAAGTTAAGAACAAATCTCCTGTAATAACCTACCATTCCCAAAAATCTTTGTAGCTCTTTCCTACTTTTAGGTCTGGGAAGATCACTTATAACCTGAACCTTAGCTCCTGGTGGTGCAACATGTCCATCACCGATTACATACCCAAGGTACTGAACTTCAGCTTGACCAAACTCACACTTTGATAAATTAGCTACAAGATTAGCATGAACTAAACGGTCAAGAAAATTACTGACATGGCATAGGTGATCTTTCCAGTTGTCACTGAAGATTAATACATCATCAATATAAACAACACATCCTGCCAAACCCTCTGTTACAACATTCATGAGCTTCTGAAATGTGGCTGGTGCATTCTTCATACCATACGGCATTACAGAACATGCAAAAACCTTTCCTAGTGTTACAAAACATGAAATCTCCCTAGCACGTTCAGTCATAGGTACTTGCCAGTATCCCTTTAACAAATCAAACTTACTTATGTACCTAGCCTTTCCGATCTTGTCTATGCAATCTTCCACACGAGGGAGAGGGTAAGTGTCTGTTTTAGTTATCTGATTAACACGTCTGTAGTCAATGCAAAGCCGCTGTGACCCACCTGGCTTAGGGACCAGAGTGACAGGAGAACTCCACTCGCTCTGACAGGGCTCAATCATCTTGTGGTCCAACAGGTAGCCAAGCTCCTTCTGGATGAGAGGAACTTTCACTGGGTTCACACGGTAAGGAGGCAATTTAATTGGCTTTGCGTCTCCAACATCGACATCATGCATCAACACAGTGGTTCTTCCTGGAGTAGCACGGAACACTTGCGGGTACTCCTGCAGTAATGCCGAAAACTCCTGCCTTTCCTTAGGAGGTAGATGAGAAAGCTTATTCTGGAGATCATTCATGATATCAGGATTCTTCCCCAAACTATCACTCAGGCTCATGCTGCATGGGAGAACTTCACTTGTAGACTCGGGTGGAACAGCTACAGTGCAGACTGGATTATTTTCGTCCCGCCTGTGATATAACTTTAGCATGTTGATGTGACATAGTTCCTTGCTCTTTCTACGATCTGGTGTGGCGATGACATAGTTGACATCACTGAGTTTCTTCTCCACGAAATAAGGGCCACTAAACTTGGCTTGAAGAGGTTGCCCATGAACTGGTAGCAGAATCAAAACCTGATCTCCTGGCTGAAAGTGGCGTAACCTGGACTTCTTGTCATACCAAGTCTTCATCTTCTCCTGAGCAGCTCCTAAATTCTCTCTCGCCAGCTGTAAAGCAGTGGACAGCCGTTCTTTGAACTTCATCACATACTCCAGCAGGTTGACGTCATCTTCCTCCGACAGCCAGCATTCCTTGAGTAGCTTAAGGGGTCCTCTTACTTCATGGCCAAACAGTAGTTCATAGGGTGAGAAGCCCAGTGATTCATTTGGAGATTCTCTTGCAGCAAATACAACGAATGGAAGACCTTTATCCCAGTCTTTCTGATGTTCCAAACAGTATTTCTTGAGCATCGATTTGAGTGTTTGATGATATCTCTCCAACGCTCCTTGGGTCTGGGGATGGTAAGCTGAAGACGTGATCTGGGTGATGCCCAACTCTTTCAGAGACTGTTTGAAAACGTTTGACATGAAATTACTTCCCCGGTCTGACTGTACCTCCTTAGGCAGACCAAACTTTGTGAAGAACCCTAGCATTTCCTTAACCACGTTCTTTGCTGAGATATTTCTAAGTGGAATGGCTTCAGGATAACGAGTAGCCATATCAATCATGGTCAACACATAAGAAAATCCTGAAGAAGTCTTAGGAAGAGGGCCCACAATATCCACCAACACACGGGTGAAAGGCGCCTCAAAAGGGGGAATGGGAACTAGAGGTGCAACCTTTTCGGTCTGATTACACTTCCCCACAACTTGACAGGTGTGACAAGACTTACAATACCAGGAAACATCCCTGAAGATACCTGGCCAGTAGAAGTGTTTCAAAATGCGTGCCACAGTCTTCCTCACTCCAAAGTGTCCTGCCAAACTGGAATCATGAGCCACTCTAATGATATCCTGCCTACAAACACGAGGGATGACAACTTGATGTACAACCTCCCATTCACAGTCGGCTGATGCTGTTGGGGGTCTCCACTTCCTCATAAGTACTCCTGACTTTACATAATAACAAGTAGAAGCACCGGCTGACTCTTCTTCACTGTAAGCAGAGTTAGCTTGACCTTTCAACTCAGGATCAGCAACCTGCAACTCAACCAACTCTTGACGAGACAAATTATCAACACTACGGGGTACTGCCTCATCTGGTGAGTGGTCCAAATTAGCAAGGAAAGTGTCAGCTAGGATAACATCATCATCATTATCCTCTAAATCACCAGTAACTTTAGACTTAGCCCTAGTGACAGCACATGCAGGGAACACATCAGGGACATCACAATCCTGGGCCGCAGCCACTGGCTCACTAGACAACTGAGGAGCTGGACACACTTGACTTCCACCAATATCATTTCCAAGTAAGAAAGTTACACCTGACATTGGGAGTGTCTCAACCAACCCAACCATAACAGAACCATTAACAAAACCAGACTCTAAATTCACTCTGCACAGAGGAACAGAGAAGTAATTATTCCCTACACCTTGTAAGATTACAGTTTCATCAGAGGAATTAAAATTAGAGCCTAGAACACTGGTCAGCATAAGGGATTGGCAAGCACCTGTATCACGATATATTTTAACTGATTTCCTGTCATTACTGTCCAGAGGACTGACAAAACCATCAGACAGGAAATTAGCACATGAACTCTTGAGAGTGTCACCCACGTTACTGCTAAAAGAGGAGCTCCATCATGAGAATTTAAGTTACCCCTCAAAGCAGGTTCAGTTAACTCAGTTAAAGAATTCTGGGAACTCTCAAGAGTGGACACTAGACCAATTGACTGAATATTTAAAGACTCCTTTTTGTTCACATCACGCTGTCTCCTGAAACATTTCTCCGTAGTATGACCAAGCTTACTACAATAAGTACATTTACTTTTCTGAAATCTAGAGGTGAAGCTGGTATTTACTTCCTGAGAAACATCATCCTTATTCTCTTTCCTGTTACCTGTACTCTGAGTAGAGGCAACGTACTTACTCTCAGCTTTCCCTTTTTCTTTAGAATATCTCTTGTGAGTGAGAACATACTCATCAGCTAAAACTGCATCATCAGACAAATTATCTATTCTTCTCTCATCAAGATATAGGCTTACATCTTTATAAATACACCTTTTGAAATCCTCCAGCAAAATCATCTGCTTAAATTTACCAAAATCAGAATCCACATTCTTAGAATTTAACCACTGCTCTAACAGATCTTCTTTGATTTTTGCATACTCAACATGGGATTGCTTATCTTGCTTATAAGTTGTCCTAAATTTTACTCTATAAGCTTCAGGAACAAGCTCATAGGCCTTAAAATCAAGCTCTTAACTACATCATAATTATCAGACTGATCCTGAGGCAAAGATGCGTAAGTTACTTGAGCTTTACCGGTGAGAACAGTTTGAAGGAGTACTGGCCAATACTCCTTAGGCCAATTAAAACCTGTAGCTACCCTCTCAAACAACTGAAAATACTTTGTTAAATCAGATTCATTAAAAGGAGGGACAAGTTTAACATTTTTAGCCACATCAAAATCATCAGAGCTAGATGATCCAGTTCCACCTTGTTTCATGCGATACTCATGGTCTGCCTGAATCCTAGCAATTTCAACTTGTGCCTCCACCTCCCTAGTCTTAGCCTCCTGCAGGGCTAGCTGTAACTTAGCTAATTCAATCTGCGTTTGCTCATTTGGAGGAGTTACATTAAACAAGCTTTCATTAATCATGGCAACAATTTGATCTTTAGACTGATGAGAGCGAACAACAAATCCCAATTGTTGAGCAACAATCTTAAGTTCATTTTTTGTTCTGTTTTCTATATCACACACTGTTTGCACATTTGACAAAAAATCTTTGGCTTCATCAAGTGTAGAAATAGTAGCCATCATGAATATATCACAGTCACAAAATATCAAACAATATCCTTATGATAATATCCTGAATATCCTGATATGAGGTCGCCAAATTTATGTTACGGAACAGAGAAAGATAATGTACACTTTAAGTGAGAATACTAAGAGTCACTACTGTCCCGTAAAGTTCCAGGTTCAAAACAAAAGAGTTAGGTAAAATTACAAGTTAAAGTTTAATGCTTAAACTAACAACAAAACATTCAGGACTCATAAGGATAATGTAATGGCAAAAACAGGTTAAATATATGGTTAACTGCAATAGCCTCTATTAACACGAAATTAGCAAGAATAAATTTATCTAAGTCAGCCCTGATAAAATGAGATACCAGATAATACTCAGTGAATGCCAGATAAATAATTACAGATACAAACTATTATCAAAAATGACTGACATAAAACCCAACATTAATCAAAAACCTCACTAGGCCTACGAATTAACCTTATGCTACACAGTACAAGAAAAAATACAACAGTTATACTCAAATTACACACAGCTGCTAGATGTTTGGAGATTTCTTGAGCACTCACAATAATAATATGTGGACAGGGGAGGACAGAGATGTGAACAAAATGAGGAGCAGATCTAAGTGGCCATGATGCAGAGACTGAGCTCATTATATAGGGGCCAGCAGAGCCTGATACAACTTGTAAGAAGGACGCGCAAATGAAGCCATGGGGACAGAGAGCTGCACATCCCGCAAAGTATAACAGAGAGAACGACTTACTCTACTATAACGGTAGAAGGGGGGGACTGAGGCAGAACACGCTCGTGATCAAATATGCAGCAACTGTGCGTTAAAAGTACACAAAGGATGATGAAATCATAGGCTATGTAACAATATATATATATATATATATATATATATATATATATATATATATATATATATATATATATATATATATATATCAGAACCATACTGTATATTTTTATTAGGTAAGTTCGGTTTGGTGCAGAGACAAAGCAAGAAGGCTTCAGTGATTACCTGGATCAGACAGATCTGGATTTCTTCCGAAATATGAGTCACAAAAGAAACCATCGATCTTCTTGATATTGTCCAGGAACAGTATAAACCTGTGTTCCATGGAGAGACTCCACCTGCTGCAGCCAAAAAGCCTTCAACTATGTTTGTGGCCGGGAGCCATCTCGGTGTGCTTCGCGCATTAAGGAGGCCTATTCCCTCGGGCATGGAGGCATACATTCCTTTCTCATATCCTTTGACTAATGCACAAAAGAATCACATCTTTTTTATGTTTCTGCCCGGAATCGTGCTAAGTCTGTTCCTCGCTCTGCTAAAAATAATTTCATCCGTACAAATTGCTCTCAACTCTCTAACTCGAACTCTTCCCGCTCCTTCTGGCACCTTGCCAAAAACCTTTCTAACAACTTTACTTCATCATCCTTTCCTCCTCTTTTCTACTCTGATGGCTCTGTAGCTATTTCTTCTACTGATAAAGCAGATCTCTTCGCTCAGACTTTCTCCTCCAATTCCACCTTAGACGATTCCGGTGCTGTTCCTCCATCACTTCCCCCCTCTGACTTCCTCATGGCTAACATTAAAATTTCTTCAGCTGATGTATTTTCTGCCATTGCTGGCCTCAGTACTAATAAGGAATATGGGCCTGATGGAGTCCCTCCTGTTGTTCTCAAGAACTGTGCTTTTGTGCTTACACCCTGCCTAGGCAAACTCTTTCGCCTTTGTCTGTCAACTTGTACCTTTCCTTCTTGCTGGAAGTTTGCTCTCATTCAGCCAGTCTCAAAGAAGGGTGACCATTCCCAACCCTCTAACTATCGTCCAATTGCTTTAACATCCTGTATCTCAAAAGTTTTTGAGTCTATTCTTGATAGAAAAATTTTAATGCATCTTTCCTATCGCAACCTTCTTTCTGATCGTCAGTATGGGTTCCGTCAGGGACGCTCCACAGGCGATCTTCTCACCTACCTTTCAGACTCCTGTTCATCCTCCTTTCGGGACTTTGGCGAAAGCTTTGCCATTGCACTTGACATCTCAAAGGCTTTCGATCGAGTCTGGCATAAATGTTTAATTTCCAAACTGCCCTCCTACGGTTTCTATCTTTCTATCTGTGCCTTCATCTCTAGCTTCCTTTCTGGTCGTTCTATAGCTGCTGTTGTAGACGGCTATCGTTCTTCTCCTAGATCTACTAACAGTGGTGTTCCTCAGGGCTCTGTCCTATCACCAACTCTCTTCCTTTTATTCATCAATGACCTTCTAAGCTGTACATCTAATCCTATCCACTCATACGCTGATGACTCCACCCTTCACCTTTCATTCGATTCCCACAACGTCCATCTCAGCAGTTACTTCAACAGGCAAGGGATAAGGCTATGGCACTCCTAATGTCTGACTTGGCTCTTATCTCTGACTGGGGTAAAAATAATATGGTTGTTATTAATGCATCAAAGACTCAGTTTTTGCACCTATCAACCCGACAAAATCTTCCACAGGTATACCCACTTATGTTTAATAATAGTCAACTTAATCCTTCATCATCGTTGAACATGCTTGGGGTTTCATTGCTCGGGACTTGTCTTGGAAAGATCATATTACATCTCTTGTAAAATCTGCTTCCAAGCGATTGGGTGTGCTAAGCCGACTCCGTTCCTTCTTTGCCCCTGCACATTTGTTGATTCTATACAGGGGTTTTATCCGCCCCTGTGTGGAGTACAACTCTCATGTGTGGGGAGGCTCCCCACATGCAGCCCTTCTCAATAGGGTGGAGTCAAAGGCTTTTCGTCTCATTAACTCTCCCCCTCTTACTGACTCCCTTCAACCTCTGTCTCTTCGCCGCAGTGTTGCCTCTTTATCTCTTTTCTATCGTTACTTCAATGGTCACTGTTCCTCTGAACTGTCTGCATGCATTCCTCCACTTCTATGACGGGCGGTAGCACCCGTCTAGCAGCAAACACTCATCTCTTTTCTGTCCAACTCTCTAATGCAAGAGTTAACCGTTACTCCCAGTCCTTTATTTATGCAACAGGTCAACTATGGAACTGTCTCTCTCTGTATTTCCTGCTTCCTATGATCATCTCGAAATGAGTGGATCTTGAATTTGGCTCTCTCTTGGATTTTGTTTTTCTCTTGGAAGGAACAGTTTTGTGGGCTCATTGCAGAACTGTTTGGGCTGACAGAGAGTGCTATACATAATTTTGGTCAAATTGTAATACAAATTCTTTGTAGTACTGGACACAGATACATTAAGTGGCCAACTGGGGTTGCCATTCAAAGATTCTGCAGGGTTTCCAGGAATTGTTGCAGCATTGGATGGGTGCCATGTAGAGATAAAAGAACCCGATGATGTCCAATCTGATTACCTTGACCGAACAAACAAACACACTGTAATCCTTATGGCAGTATGCGACAGTGAGAAATTCTTTACCTTCACTGATGGTTTTTCTGGTTCTGCTCATGACACCCGAGTTTTCAAGGATACCAAACTCAGCCAGTTAATGACATACTCGCCCTTAAATGTTTTCACTTCAAATTACTACCACATTATTGGGGATTCTGCTTTTCAACGGTCCACATACCTTCTGATCCCTTTCAGAGATACAGGAAACTTAAATGATTTGAAGAGCAAATTTAACTGAAAATTGTCACAAATTAAATATGCAATTGAAAATACTTTCGGCTTGCTTAATGCCGGTTCAGGGGTCTGAAATACATTAATGCAGATGTCCAAAGAATTTCCCTTGCTGCATACTCCATAACATTATCTTACAAAACTCTGTAGAGGAAACCCTTCTAAAATCTAAATGAAGGCTCTGTTGGGGTTGAACAAAATTCATCTGCCTGATGTTAGTGGCACTGAGATGCGTCTTTTTATTGTTAGAATTTTGTAGTGTGAGCATAGTTTGTGGAGAGGAGAATCAAGAGTAACATGTTAAGACAGACTGAAACATTATGGTATTGTAATGAATGTGATGGAACGTCTTAAGAAGATTGGTCCGAGGTTGTATGACTCTGGAAATATTGGAAAATGAAAAACAGACTAGGAGAATGTGAGTGAGGTGGAAGGGGAGACAGGAGGGAAAGACCAAGTATGTGATGGATGGAGGGATTGTGGATACAGTATATGAGAGAGAGGGAGGTGTGTGCTGGATGGAGGGTAGCTAAATGGCAGAGGACAGGGCGACAGAATTTTTTGTGGCCATCCCATTTGAGAATAAGGCGTCAGTCTATAGAAAGGCAGATGACCAACTCTGCCCGATAGAACCTTAAGTGAAATATGGTCCCAGCGTAAGTTTATGAAATAATTATTACATATACTTGAAACGTATAACATAGGCTTTAGCAGAATATAGTAATGTCATCATTAAATGAATTCATAATGGTTTGTAAAGTGTAAAGATGTTTAGAATCATGGCATCAGTAAAAAAAAAAAAAATATATACATACTATGGTTATTTTGGAATTGAGGTTTATTCCTCATGTAAAAATCCAAATTGCCGCAGCAAGGCAGGCTGCAGCAATAACTACAGTGGCAAGGAGGACAACGACGGTGTTGATGATAGTGATGATGCCTTACACCTGGCATTCAGTGGGAATACAACACAGGCGGCTGACTTACCCACCGTCAGACCACAACCACGCCAACCACAACAACCAACCCATGAAGATTACCATGTTGTTCCAACTTCAACAAGGGTATCGGAAAACACTTCGCGACAAGTACAAATATCTGCGACATCTTGAAAAACTAGAAGCCGCGGAATAGTGAATAATGAAAAATGAAAAGTGAAGAGTGAATAATGACAAGAGGGAGTGCCAAGGCACACAGCTACCCTCATCGCTAGGTAGTATTTACACTCATTGGGATTTATGTGTGCCAGAAGGGACAGCCAGTTAAGGCTTATTAGGGTCTATGTGTTTTATGTATGGGAACGAGATAAGAGAATAGTGACTCAGAACCAAAGGGTAACCGGGTTTAGTGTGAGTTACTGTTATACAGTGGACATTATTTCAATATGTTGTGGACTAGACCCGACTGAGGACGATGAGAGAACTGAACGAAGGATATGCAGAGTACACGCCCATTTCCGCCCCCTGTGCTTTTTCTGAGGGAGAGACAGAGGGTTGGAAGTCAGTCGTGTCTGAGACGGGGAGCGTCTAAGAGAACTGGGGGAAGACCTGTGATAGCACAGGCTCACCTGAGCACCCTACCACGACGATGAGACAAGTGATGTCTTGGTACTCTACGGTAACAGTGAGTAAACATCTTTGTTAGAGAATACAGAGAGAAAGTGGAACTAAGAGCGTGAAGGAGAAAAAGCAGAAATGTGAAATATACTGCAGAGCCGTGGTAGGGTATAACAGGACGGGACAGGTAAAGAGTATGATTGTTAAAGTAACTTATTTGCTCAACGATGAAGTAGAAAATTACCTAAGGGTGATGTGTCTTTATTAAGGAAAAATACTGAGCTAGTGCAGATAGTTGTGTTAAAGTGTATCTCTAATAATTAAGAGTAGTAAAATAGTTATTTGTAATTGAATAAAATATACTGTTAATCCTGCAATGTTATAATGAACTGACACTTTGATAAAGTGATGCTATAATGAAATGATATTATAGTAACTGATGTTATAGTGACAGTGATGTTATACTGATATGATGTTATACTAGAGTGATGTTCTTAGTATTATTCAAGTGTTAGTATGTAATGTGTGTCAAACCATTGGTAACCGAGAGAGGTTCTTCTCTAACTAGTTTCTCTGTTATTTCTTTAACTCTGTCAATAAGTATCTTACTATATATTTCTCGTATTATACTAAAAAGACAACTACCCCTATGATTACCACACACTTCTTTTTCCCATTTTCCTTTGTACAGGGGAATATTCATATCTGACTTCCAGTCCTCCGGGACCCTACCTTCCTCCCAGGCCACTCTGCACGTCTTCCATATCCACTCCACTACTATCTCTCCCCTGTGCTCCAGCGTTTCACCACACATCATCAATTCCTGGGGCTTACTTTCATCACTGTGAATCGAATCATTTTGCTAACGGTTCGGCAGCTTCCCAGTCAGCAAAGCAGACCACTCATTCACAGAATTAATATGGGCATCAATTGAACTAGGCTACCTTCTTCACATGTTAATAAGCATGAAAACTCAGCTCTATATTGTGGAAGAACGCCTGAGAGGAAATATGAACTGGAACGTCCCCGTGCATCTCATACTTACTGTACAGATCTCACACTGACCCTCTCGACTTCCTGTTCCCCGAAAAGAGGAAGGTGTACTGCAAGAAACGGAAAACTTCAACATGCAGCCCAACGAGTCTGTTTGATGAACGTCGGACAAAAATAACAACAAACAAACAATAGCTCAGTCCGTTGCAGCATTATCATTTAATATTTAGAAGACAACAAAATCAACAGCAACAACAAACAACACATCTGACCATACAATAGTATTATTTTGAAGAAGTTATGGAAATTGATAGGTTTTAAGGTTACTGAATTAAGTGGAATAGATGATCAAACTGTTTGAAATCACCTCCCTTCTTGGGCACACAGTAAGTGCTGAACAGGCAGGGGAAGGAGGGAGGTTGGGAGAGCGAGGGAGTGGCGAGAGGGTGGATTGGAGACAAGATGAGCTGGAGGTAACGTGTGTGGCAAGGAGGAGGGGAAGCAAGGAGCAGAGGGGAAGGAGAATAGGGGGGATTAGAATGAATACCGTAAAGGAGAGGGGGGGGGGGCTGTTGACTGAAAGGAGGAAGGTATAGGAAGAAAGAAGAAAATGGATCAACTAAATACTTTGAACTCCTCTCCACCCGAATGATATCAGGTATTCTGTTAGCATGTGCAAAAATATTATTGACTTTAAAACATCAGATTGTATGAAATGGTACGTTTCTCTATAATTTCTGATTATCTATATCCCCTTGATCGTTCATTAATAGCGAAAATAAACTTGTGCAGATGGAAGACGCCTTCCTGGGGAGGGAAAGGGAAGTAGGAGAGAAGGGAAGAGAAATGGGAGGAGAAAGGAGTGGGAAGGAGAGAGGAATGCTGCTGTTGAAGAAGAGAGGGGTTGGGAGAATGTTAGGGATGCGCAAATAGAGAATGTTGTGTACAGTATAGGTGCTAGATGAAGGGAGAGGTAAAACTGAGTAAATCATTACACAGTCTCCACATACCAAGTAGCGTACTGCCGTCATCTGAACAGGGATACCTAAGTAAATGTGCAGTTGTATACATTTCGCGTCGTCATCATCATCATCACAGCGCCTGTCTAATAAAGAAGGTTGGCAGAAACCGTGTATGTGGAAACTGTTCAGAAAAAAATAAACTAACAGCATAATAGCCAAGAAATACTCCACACTTCCATTACGTACAAACTGTTATTTTGAACAATATGGGGGCTCTAGGAACACGGGTTAAACGAAGAGACATATTGATTTATACAATACCTTCAGCCACAGGAAGAGGCGAGGTGGGCGAGGCTGTACACTACCTCATACGGTATAGGGTAAGAGACCTACACATCGGGGGTAATGATAGAGTGAAAGGGAAAGCTTATTGCCTTTTAAATGTAAGAACATCTCGAAAAACCAGGCTATCCGTCAGTTACTCACAAACGATTTTCTTATAACAGGATAAAAAGGTGAAAGGCGCTGATACTTATGCGTCTATTACGATAGTACGTGTTTCTGTACTTGTCCTTTATAGAAGAGAAGGAATGCAGCTTGAAAACTCTGAAGTCCACCCTCCTAAAGAAAGGTAAATCCATACGAGCAAAATGAGAGAGAGAGAGAGAGAGAGAGAGAGAGAGAGAGAGAGAGAGAGAGAGAGAGAAATGGGACAGCCAAGGTGTGAAATGGGGAAAGGGAGACTGGTCAGGGATTACTGTAAGCCGTAAAAGAAGAAGTTACCTCAGTGATAAAGTTGGAATGGGAAAGTTTACAGAGTTGAAAGCGCTCGTTCCCCCTTCCCCTTTCCTCTGTCCCCTGAGTCCCGCCTCAGGTAAATGTTTGTGCCAGTCCGGGATCACCACAGCAACGTTTTGTGTTGGCGTGCTTGGCCAACAACTAGAAAACGTTGCAGAGGGGTGGAGTGTCACTGCCAGAGGGAGCTGGATGATGAGGACGGGGACCATGAAAGGTTGGGGAAAGGAATATTATTTATCTAAGTTTGTGATCAAGTCAGCAAGAGACGCAGATTACTTATACAGACAATACTGGAGCATTTAAAATAAATATAAATGGAAAAAGGACATTATAGGATCCTGTATAGGATGGGAAGATAACAGGTCAGTTGGCCCATTTTAAGATATCTGCTGGGATAGCCTTCATATATAGAAAGATAGATAGATAATCAGCCATTGCAAGTCCACCGCTGAACAAAGGCCTTCCCTAACCTTCTTCACGAATTCCATTACTGAGCCAATCTCTGCCACAGTTTACCTGCAAACTTCTCTGTCTCATCTCTCCATCTCCTGTCTGCTCATTTGATGCTACGCATACAGTCTCTTGGAGTCCAGTCAGTTAGCCTCTTGCTCCATCGGTTATCCCCTATTCTTGCTACATGACCTGACCACCTCGAATTCTGTTCTTTTATTATTTCTATAATGTCTTTGACTTTAGTTTTCTCTCTCACCCAAGTTGATCTTTTCCTGTTTCGTAATATTTCCAACACTGACATTTTCATTGCTCTTTGAGAACGGATTAGTTGATCTTCCATAGATTTTGTACATTTCCAGGTCTCACAACCGTATGTCGTGGCTGGGATTATGTATGCATTATATATTTTTCGTTTCATACATACTGGCAGGCTGCTTCCTTGACATCCTTATGTTTACCTAAAGCCTTCCATTCCGCTGTAATGCGTCCTCTTATTTCGCTATCATGGTCTTTCGTTAGTTATAGTGTTATCCCCGAGAAATTTTTCTCCTCGGCTTCTTCAAGAATTTCTTCACTTATTCTGGTGATACTCTTTGGTGTATTTGGATTAAATATTAGTTTTACTCCGGTTCATCTTCAGCCCTACTTTGAGACTTTCTTTGTTTAGGTCATTTAACATTTCTTGCAATCCCTCTGCTGTTTCTGAGATTAGGACAATGTCATCTGCAAACTTTAAATGGATTAGGTTTTCTCCATCTATATTTACTCCTTTGTTCTTCCAGTCTAGCTTTCCGAAAATACTTGCTACTCAAGCTGTTAATAATTTTAGTAAAATTTTATCTCCCTGACGCACACCCTTCTCAATCTCAATTTCTTCCGAGTCTTCATGTAATTTAACTGTCTCAATTTTCTCTCAAGTTTTCGAGCAGTTTTACAATGTCCTCATTTACTCCTCATTCCCACAATGATTTTATAATTGCTATGTGCTCCACTGAGTTGAAAGCCTTTTCATAATCAACAAAACCTAAGCACAGTGGTCTATTATATTCTGTAGTTCTGTCAGTTACCTAAGTCACTCTTTGTAGGCGATCAATAGTCGAGTACCCGCTTCTGAATCCTGCCTGCTCATTAGGTTGGTTTTCTTCCAGATTCGTTAAATTGTATTCGTAAGGACTTTAGTGAAGAGTTTGTAAATAATTAGTAATAAGCTAAAGGGTCGATAATTACTAAGATCTTTTGAGACGGCTTTCTTGTAAAGCCAAAATAACAATTGCGTTGCACCATGTTTTGGGAATTTTCTTTTTTATACACGGTAAATAAGTGGGCGAGCCTATTTTGTACTTCTTCTCTAGCATCCGACATTAAATCTGCTACTATTCCATCTTCTCTTGGGGCTTTCGATCTTTTTATACTTTTAAGACAAATGTTTTCTTCGACTGCTGTTACCGCTGGTATTGCACTCGCGTCAACTGAGAAGTTAGCAAATTGTACAGTACTATTGTCTCTTGTGCATACAGTTCGTTGATAAATTCAACTCTCTTCATTACCCTATCTCTGCATTTAATGGCTTCACCGTTTTTGTCTTTCACTGAAATAATTTGTTGCTTTGCTGGTGCCATTTTACATCAGACCTGTTTCAGGCTTTTTCCATTTTGGATGGTTTCTTTGATCTGATCAATGTTTCTTTTTTCTTCTTCTTCTTCTTCTTCTTCTCTCTGTCTCTTGTTGATAAGCTTATTTAATTCTGCTCTTTCTATTTCATCTTCCTTTGTTCTTACTCTCATCTCCTATCTTTTTTCATGAGTTCGAGGGTCATTTTTTTTTATTCTTATGGCTTTGGTTGTATTAGCTTTCCCTACTGCCTCTGCTGATTCTCTTAGCGCTTTTGTTAGTTTGTCATTCAACTTATCAATGTCGCACTCACCGTAACTTAGGGCAAGATATCTGTTCGTTATGCCCATCTGAAAGGCTGCTTTGTTTTTGCTTACTTTTGTTCGGCATACCTTTTTATTTTTAATCAGCTTCTTTCGTTCACCTCTGAAATGAATCTGGCTGTGCAACCCACCATTCTATGGTTACTTCTTATATTTACTTTGTTGATAATTGTGACATTTACAGTATGATCGTCTTATTCTTATTTGCTATAATGAGGGCGATTTCATTCTTTGTTACTTCCTTTGGACTTCTCCAGGTCCATATTCCCCCAGTTCTTTTGTGAAAGAATGTGTTCAGTATTCTCATGTTATACATTTCAGCAAAATTTGCAACCATTTTACCTCTGTCATTCCTTTCTCCCACTCCGAATTTTCCCATACTGTACATGCTTTTCCATTTTTCAATTTGCCAACTTTTGCATTGGTCTCCCATGAGTGTAGTAGACAGTATCTGGTCTTTGCTTCTTCTGTAGTCCGGGAGATGTGGTCACTTTATGTTCCAATTTCGTCATCTGAGCTTTGAGAAGTCGGCGTATATACTTGTATTACTTTCAGGGTGTATCTTTTGCCTAGTCTAATTACAGTCCATGCTGCAATGTCAGATACATTTGCTGAATTTAACAAAGTTCTCTGCAAGGTTTCTGTTAATTAAAAAACCTGCACCATTAACTCTTTCATTTTGCTTCCTCTGTAGTAAAATAGGTGGCTGCTGTCTTGAAGCTGAAATAATTTTTCTTCTTTACCGTGGATCTCACTCAGACCTACAATATCCCAACTAATGTTTTCTAATTCAGTCATAGAGGTATCAAGTTCGTAACCTGTGAGGCTTCTTAAATTGTATGTGTTGATCTTCGTGGATTTCAGTTTGTTTAATGTCCTGGTCTCTGATTTGCCGAGACAGTGCCTGTCACTTTCAGTGGCACGCTGCCCGTAAGCACAGGAGGCAGTGAGGTTGGACCTTTAGTAGATGGCGATTCAACAGGAACGCCCATGAAATTAACAGTAGAATTCATGTTTGGCTGCGGGCATTGTGGCAAATAATCTCACATCCCTGCCACATAGTATCTGGTGAGATATAATTTTTGTGCCACCTTAATCAGTATATTCGATGGAGCCCTATATATCTATGGGGGTCCCATGGTCCGTATCGTCTAAGACGGTACTTTCCATATATGCAAGGCCTTTCCGTATCCGCCACACGGGGACAGGATATAAATTGTATATATATATATATATATATATATATATATATATATATATATATATATATATATATACTGTACATGTGTGTGTGTGTGTGTGTGTGTGTGTGTGTATAGATAGATAGATAGATAGATAGATAGATAGACTGATTGATTGATTGACTGATAGATAGAAAGATAGATTGATTGATAGATAGATACTGAAAAATTAGTGAGAAGAGGAACAGGTATATCTAGGAACAAGTGTTAGCGGATCCTAGGGCGTGGAATTCCCCTACAACATGGGATGCTGGAATCCCTGTCCAGGGGAGAGAATTCGGGAGGCTCGGCAGTCTAATCTAACTTACCTAATCTTGCCCAATCTACCCTCTCACCCTATCCCAACCCAACTTAACCTAACCTAACCAAATTTAACCTCAGCTAACTTAACCTTATCCAACCTAGCCTAACCTAACCAAACTTATACTAACTTGAGATAAGGTAATCTAACCTAACCCAGTCTGTGGCCCTGTGAGTCCTAGGAACTTGGTGATTAATGCACGAGAGAGAAACAAACCTCACCTGGGTGTCTTGGCGATCCTAGGTGGCGTGCACACCTGGCAACGCTGCGTCCAGGACTTGGAGTTGATACTATAAGGGATCCATGCACTAACTAGTATGGTGAATAGTGCGACTGAAAATCATTATGTTGCTAATTAAGCAATAGGGGTCATTAAAAGACAATCGAATTCGTCATTTTCAAAAAATATTAAAATAAGCAACCTTCAAATGTCGACCTATGACTTTCAGGGCTATGAGCCTGTAGGCGGAGGACGGCATGCTAACTACCCTTCCAACAAAGTCCCATACCTAGTAACCCTGGACAGTAAAGGATTAGTGGCTTTGGGTAGTGACTAAAAAAGTCAGGCAGTAATAACACTGTTCAGTGACCTTTTCAATCCAATGTGGTATTTATTATTTTTTTCTCGCTATCAACGGTCATCTTTATTAATTAAGGACTTAAATTTTATTAGCGGTGTTGATGAAGTACTTTACCTAACCCTTACAGGTCGAAAAGTCTCTCCTAAGCTGAACAAAAGCATCTGGTGGTTGCAAAAATAAAATAAACTGGACTGAAGGGGCTAACGGTTGTAAACTTAAGCACAAATGGAGTCCCTGCACTGGTCACACTTTTACACACTAAGGAAAGCATAGGCAAGTCCTCAAGTTTTCTGGTATGTTCAGAGCGCATTAAGGGAAAGGGGGTTGTTTGTATCCGTACAGGGCCACTCCTATCTGCTTGAGGAACAGTTGGTATGCTGCAGAGGCATTTTGTTTATCTTTTTAGTTAGTTGCATTCCGGGGAGGGACACTAACCCTCTGCCAACCCACTTGTTGACACGTAGTGAACATTGGTTAGTTATATGGCTACCACCCAGCGTATTAAATGATTTTCTGGCCAACAGGACACTGTTTTGTTTGTCACTCACTGTAGAGTCCCCCGGAGCAGAATATCACTACACTGAGTGAGTGGATGATGGGCATTCCCACTGACCAACAATACTTATTCTAATTATGATGGGGTTTGCTAGAAACAATTTTGTGTAGATTATCGTAATGATATATAAAGATGTTGCATTCTCTGCTTGTCTCAGCAGCAAGTCATTTCCTCACTGAGTATTAGCAGTCACGTTAACGAAGCAGAAGGGTAAAACTCTATCTATAAAGTGTGGAGTTAATTTACAAGTGCGATGAAAGGTATCTGACTGATCAAACATGACTTATAAAGGCCCTTCCACTTGCACTTACTTTATGCCTTGCCTTGTCTAGATCAGAATAATGTGTGTGTGTGTGTGTGTGTGTGTGTGTGTGTGTATGTGTGTGTGTGTGTGTGTGTGTGTGTGTGTGTATGTGTGTGTGTGTGTGTGTGTGTGTGTGTGTGTTGATTCGTCCACCTTACTGAGAAGAGTGGACACGGGCAGATGGTGGAAGCCTGTCAGAGATTTGTGCATGAAGGGGAAATCGTGTAGAGATCGTGGTTGGGGGACAGAAGGTATGAGTGCAGAAGATGAGGAATGGTGGAATGAGAGGGTTAATGGATGAGGTGAGGGCAGAGAGGGTGCAGAGGTATGGCGATGAGTTAGCAGAGGAGTGGAGAGCTAGTAAGGGGTGGGGTAGGAGGACACAAGTTGGAGAAGAGAGGAGGAGGGAAGGAGGCGTATTGTTTCTGCGGCAGTGTGGGACCGTGATATTCTTGGAATGAGGACAGGTGAGATGGTAACGCGAAGTGAGGCTGTGGCAGGCCAATCGAGGATACAGTGCATCAGAGGAGACTCGTCGGAGTGGTGGCAGTGCGTACATGGCTCTGGGTCAAGGCAGGTGACTTGCGAGAAGGTTGGGAAGCCGAGGCGTAAGTGATGAATATGCCTTTCTAGTGAGTTGGGGGTGCGAGGTGGGATATCCAGCGGCTTCTGTGCTGTGGCTTTGGCAAGCCAGGAGGCAGAGAACGATCCATCCGCAGCAAGAGTGACATGATTGTTTATGATGTGATCGTGGATGGCTTTATTGGTGAGAAATTTAATACGAGACAGACTGGTGAGGAGGGGGAAGGTGAGGTGTGGGAGGGTAGTTGCAGCTCGTGCAGCAGCATCTGCGAGCTTGTTGCCCAATACGCCTACATGTCCAGGCAGCTAGTGTAGGAGAATTTCACCCCCGTATTGACTGTTGGAGTCAGCTACAGCATGAATTGAGGATAGCAGGTTAGCATTGTCTCTGAAGTGCCTTGATTGGAGACCACACAGAGACGAAAGCGAGTCAGTATGGATGACAATGCGGTGTTTACGGAGCTCATAGGCGTGACGTAGTACTCAATGGCTACGAGCTCTGTCTCGTACGTGGAGGCTCCCATAGGGAGCCGCCAGTTCTCGACAAGGCCTTCAGTGACAGATGCAGAGCTTGCTAGCCCCTCTTGTGTAACGGATCCATCAGTGTAGTATTCGGCAGTGTCAGGCGTTTGGAGTGATGAAATTCTCCTGAGGCTGTCTTGGTGGAGGAGAGCGGGGATGGATGTTCTGGGGCAGTGGGAAATAGGAAGGATGAAGGTGATGGGTGATGACTGCCATGGAGTGAGAGTGGAGTATTTGGGGTGAATGGAATCAGGACCCTCTCTGAGTGTTGGTGCGAGGCCAAAGGTATGTGTCACGAGTTGATGCGATTCTCTATCTAAATAAACTCGTGACATTGACCTTTGGTGGGAAACTGCGAATTCTAGTGAATTCCCATAAGTATCACTCAGTCAACCGCCACGTATTCACCCGATTGGGAGTATTTTCAGAACATTTTTCACTGTTTCATAAGTGATTGTAATTGTGCACGACATTAGCACTTTTGCTGAGTGATTTATTATGGGCGTGTTTTGCTCACTCTCTTTCAACTGTTAGCCATTACCAGTTAGCGGCTGGCTTCAGCCCTTGCCTCCCTTGTTTGAATTTAGTCAGGATTAGAGCACCGTGGAAGCAGGTTCAATTGGGCCCAGTGTGGAGCAGCGACGCCGTTGTCCGGCGAGTTCCTGAATTCTCACCTAGCGTGAATCAGCGAGAGGTTCAGCGTGTGTGGCAGTGTCCTTCCTCAGCAACAACGCCCAGTCCATTCTGCTTAGCCCACTCTCTGACCAGTATTCCTTTCGTTTTTTCCTAGGTTTAAGAGTTTAGCTTTTGAGTGAGCAAGTGAGTGTGTTCTTATTTTGAATTCATTTTGAAACATGTAAAGTAAATTTAACTCATTGTAATCAATAAATTGACAGTTCTTTTTCTTGAGGTTAATGTGATGTAAACTCGTGTTTTATTTCTCAACATTAAGCTTATTTTAGTTATCGCTCCTAGTTTGCATAAACGCTTTGCATTATTCATAACTGGTACTTAGGGCAGTCCTTTATTAGCTTAAAATCCGTTGTGCAACCATGAGTTCATGCACCAGGAAGAACCTGTTTATCATTAATAGCATTAGTTATTGATTGTCAGGGGTGGAGTCACTTTCTCCAGAGGCCAACAGTACTAATAAACAGCACGTGTGAGTAATTAGTCTCTGCTGTGCACTGTTGAAAAAGTTTATAAATTCTCTTCCTTAGAGAATCGGAGAAGTAAGCCGTCATAAAGTAATCATTGCTTGATTTTCACAAGTCAATTCATTGTCCTGTTCTCAAGTAACATTTTAAATTATCAAGTGTTATTGAATATTATTCTTTAATATTGCGTAATCTTCAAAAACCCCATGTCATCTGGCGACCTCATTCCAGGATATTAACTCCTAGCTCTAAAGTTATTCATGAGACAATACTCACTCACTCATACTTAAGTATTTATCATTAAAGTCTATAGGCACTATCTCACGGGTGATTATTAATTCATTTTTATCAATTTTAAGTAATAGTTTTCACAGTCAGTGTTTCGTTTAATTATCTTTCTATACCAGTCTAACTACATAAAACTGGTCACCACTAACCTGTGCCTATATTCTTTATTCTCGATTATTGGCATCTTTCGCTGCAAAACAGCAGTCAGTGCTTAGTCTCTAGTTCACTTAGATTGAGTTAGCATCATGACTAACGTCTATGTACAGGAAGCTAAAGATATGGGGGTTACTGACCCCGAGAAAATAAAGGACTATGTCCTCTCTCGGTTTACTTACGAGCAGCAACGCGAGAATGATACTTGTGAAGAGCGTCGAATTCAGCGTGAGGAACGCGAAAAAGAGCGCGAGAACAGCGCGAACACGACCAAAAACAACGCGTACTCGAGTTAGAACAACACGACAGAGAATGTCAACACGAGTTAGAACAACGCGAGAGAGAACGCGAACTCGAGTTAGAACAACGTGAGAGAGAACGTGAATACGAGCGTGAACAACGAGAGAGAGAGAACGAGAACATGAACGTGCCAAGTGAGAAGCACGCGAAAAACATGAACTTGAAATGTTGAAGCTCAAGCGAGATTCCTTGGCTTCAGACACATCTGGAGCAGCTGGCCCAAGCTCCACGAACGCTATCCCTGCACATATTATGACGACCCCACACATCAAGCTTCCTCCATACAAGGAAGGTGAGTGAATCGAGCCATACATAGCTCGTTTTGAAGACATGGCTCAAATTTACCAGCTGGATGAGGCAGCTAAGGGGCTTCAGTTTCTTAGCCTGTTTCAGGGCCATGCCCTCGATATTCTCCACAGAATTCGTGGAGACAATCTCATGTATGAGATGATGAAGGATGCACTCGTCAAAGCGTACGGTCTCACAGTTGACGATGTCAAGAGTCAGTTCATGAGGGCGCATTTACAGGAAAAAGAGACTGCCGTTCAGTTTCTTGACCGGCTTACTGCTTACTTAGATGAGTGGATGGAGAAAGATGAAACTGCTTCCACGAGTGAGGGGATAATTGACCTTGTGCTGCGCATGCAGCTAGAAAAGTCGTGGCCTGCCGAACTTATGGCTCAGCTTAACATCTGCCAGGTAAAGGATGCCAGCCAAATGGTGGAGAAGGCTGATGCATTCTTTACTGCCGGTGGGTAACAAACTCGTAAGCAATACACCTGGAACAGGAAAGCTGACAAATCTGGAAAACCATCTCAGACTGAACCCCAGCAACAAGGCCGTTCTCAGAATAATGGCAAAGGTCCAAAATCGCAGAGGAAGGACCAGGGGCAAAACACCCAGAAACCTGAGTGGAAGGGGTACAACAGGTACCCTAACCAGCAGCAGTATCAGCCACGCAACCGACCGTCGGGACTGTCCTTTTCAGCACCAGCTCAAATGAATAGGAGGCAGGAGGCGAACGCAGCCTTCATTCCTCAGCAGCAGCACGGTGGTCACATCCCTACTAGTACGGGTACTTCCCCACAGTTCACTAGTCCCTCAGTGACAGTGAACACTCCTCCACAGGAGGCCAACGCTCTGTCTCCCCAGACAGTGAGTACAACCCCTGAAGCATCTAATTCTCAGGGCACCATGTTTGCCACATCATTTATTCAGCAGCCTAATCAGTGGCTAGCTGCTTCCTCCACAGGCCCTCCCACAGGTGACAGTGCCTTCCTTGTTCAGCCAGGGTTTGTGGGAGACATTCCTGTGAAGGTCCTGAGAGACAATGGGTCCTCAGGTTGCTCTGTCAAGCAGAGTCTAGTTCGGCCTGAGAAGTACACAGGTCGACAGATCCAAGCTAACCTTATTGATGGAACAGTGAGATTGTTCCCTGAGGCACGTATCCAGGTGGCATCTCCATTTTACACTTGTACGACAGTTGCAGTTGTCATGCCAGATCCTTTGTTTGACCTTATCATAGGCAATATTCCTGGTGCCAAGGATAGTTGCACTGAAGATGATGCTACTCAGACTTCGGCTACAGTAACATGAGCCATGGCTGAGGCTCCAAACTGTGCCACCCCGGTGACCATTGAATCTCCGCAAGATCTGATGTGTACCCAAGTTGTTGTTCAAGAACAGCATTATGACCCGACACTTGGTGCCATGCGAAAGAAACAAAAGGATAGAGTGATAAAGTATTCACGGGGAGGTCAAGCCAAGTTCCTTCACAAACAAGGACGGCTGTACCGTGAGTCACGAACACCCCAGGGTTAGGTTTGACTGCAGTTTATCATTCCCGCTAAGTATTGCCTAGCAGTGTTAGAATGGGGTAATTGTTCAGCCTCAGGAGGTCACCTGGGCAAAAGGAAAACCCAGGGCCATATCCGTGCTGACTTTCTCTGGCCAGGGATGGGACGAGAGATAGATAGTTTTTTGCATTCCTGCAATGTGTGTCCGCGTACCACTAATCGGGGACATGTCCTTCCTGTGCCATTTGAAACCACATCCGTAATCTCTGAGGGCAGTGGTAATGTGGGTGCAGAGCTGACGTCTCGCCCGTTGGCCCCACAGGACACAGTATGTCCAGGGCCTGTACATATATACATACCGTAAGCTAAGGGGGAAGTTCGTGAATCCTGTAGAGACAATCCGAGGCTGTGTATGAATTACCTTGTGGGACATCTCGAGCTGTGGGCCTCTCAGAGGATTCCCGGAGAATGCACATTATCCACATGAGTGTTCACACCCACGGTGGGTGTTAAAATGTGACCTGCCTGAGATTTCACAGGGATTCTCAGCTTCCTGTCATTAATCGTAAGTGTAGAGTTAGTTTAACAAGTAAACTGGGTTCCATTAGCAAATCGCAGTGTTTGATGTCCTGCACAGACGCCCAGTCTTTTTGCTCAGGACCACATTCCCTGGTTAATTTAGCAAATTGCAGCTTTTGATGTCCTGCACAAACGCCCAGTCTTTTCGCTAATTAAGTTAGGGTTTAACCAGTAAACTGGGTTCCATAAGCGAATTGCAGCATTTGATGTCCTGCACAGACGCCCAGTCTTTTTGCTCATGACCACGTTCCCTGGTTAATTTAGCGAATTGCAGCGTTTGATGTCCTGCACAAACACCCAGTCTTTTCGCTAATTAAGTTTAGGGTTTAACCAGTAAACTGGGTCAGCGTTTGATGTCCTGCAGAGACGCCTTGACTACGTTTCCTGGTTAATAATGTAAACAGTGTACTTTTTGAAACATAAGTACTGATTGCTAGGCAGAGAGAGAGAAATGACACTTTTGATGCTCCACCTTGATTGCTTTCACAGGTGCAGCTGGCGGGTGCAGCATTGCCGTGCAGAACAGCTGATCGTCCCTAACACATGCTGCCACCTCTTCTCTTCTGCCTCGTCATCATCATTTACTATTGACTTGCATTATGTAACTTTACACATGGGTACAGTTACACCACAACTGTCACACCAACACCGTGTATTACATACATCACGCTACATAGCAATTAGTTGTTAATGTAAATGCAGTGAGTTTTTCGCTTAGTTTGACCTGCGTACGGGATTTTTCACCGTCATCACAGAGTTTTTTCATCAAGCTTGCTTCTATTAACGTAAATACGAGTTTTTTTTTCACTCACTGGTGACTGTGACTTTCTCCTGTAGCAGGATAGCACACACACCACAGTGTGAATCTTGTGTGACTGAGTTAGGATTTATATGTATGTAAACTGAAGTTTTTTTTTCCTGAGAAAAAAAAATTGATTTTGATGGGGCATAATGTCACGAGTTGGCGCGATTCTCTATCTAAAGAAACTCGTGACATTGACCGTTGGTGGGAAACCGCGAATTCTAGTGAATTCCAATAAGTATCACTCAGTCAACTGCCACGTATTCACCTGATCGGGAGTGTTTTCAGAATATTTTTCACTGTTTCATAAGTGATCGTCCTTGTGTGCGACATTAGCGCTTTCACTGAGTGATATATTATGGGTGTGTTTCGTTCACTCTCTTTCAACTTTTTTTTTTTTTCATGTGTCCGACTCTGGGCATAGGCTTCACAGCCTGCTATCAAGGCCCAGCAGTCCTCCTACATACCATACACCTCTACATGTCACCACTACTAGTGGAGAAGGGAGAAAAAGTGAGCAGATGGAGAGAACACTTTAAGGAATTGTTGAACATACAGGATGGAAGTAATGCGAGTATAAGTGGCTGGGGAATGGCTGGGAGAAGGAGGGAGATGAGAAGACAGGAAGAAATCAGTAGGATAGAAGTTGTGGAAGCAATGAAGAAAGTTAAATTGGGGAAAGCCCCAGGAATTGATGGAGTGTGTGGTGAAATGCTGAAGCATGGGGGAGAGATAGTAGTAGAATGGATGTGGAAGAGGTGCAGATTGGCCTGGGAGGAAGGTAGAGTCCGGGAGGATTGGAAGTCAGGTATAATTATTCCCTTGTACAAAGGAAAAGGGGAAAAAGAAGTGTGTGGTAATCATAGGGGCATTTGTCTTCTTAGTATAATAGGAAAAGTGTATGGTAGGATACTTATAGACAGAGTTAGAGAAAGAACAGAGGAATTAGTTGGAGAAGAACAGGGAGGCTTTAGGAAGGGAAGAGGTTGTGTAGATCAGATATTCATTCTTAGATCTTTAGTGGAAAAGTTTCTAGAGAAGGGAAAGAAGTTGTATGCAGCTTTCATGGATTTGGAGAAAGCATATGACAGGGTGGATAGACAAGGATTGTGGAAAGTATTAAGAATATATGGAGTAGATGGGAAGTTGTTGCATGCTGTGAAGAGTATGTATGATGGTGCTAAGGCTGCAGTGCTTGTGGATGGTGAACTAAGTGAATTTTTCTCTTTGGAGGTTGGGTTGAAACAGGGATGTGTCATGTCTCCATGGTTGTTCAATCTGTACATGGATGGGGTAATTAAAGAGGTATAAGGTAGGGTAGTGGATGTTGGAGTGGCCCTGGTGAGAGAGGATAGTGTTTGGAAACTCCCTGTACTGTTGTTTGCAGATGATACTGTGTTATTGAGTGAAGACGAAGGGGAGCTGCAAGGCTTGGTAGATGAGTTTGGGAGAGTGTGTAAGAAACGGAATCTAAAGGAGTAAAGTGATGGTCTTTGAGAGAGGTGTAGTCAGTGAATGTACAGCGAGGTTGGACGGTGAGGAATTGGAAAATGTGAGTACGTTTAAGTACTTGGGTAGTGTGATGAGTAAGGATGGAGGTTTGGAGGGTTACTGTTACCTGTTACCAGTTAGAGGCTGGCTTCAGCCCTCGCCTCCCTTGTTTGAATTTAGTCAGGATTAGAACACCGTGGAAGCAGGTTCAATTGGGCCCAGTGTGGAGCAGTGACGCCGTTGTCCAGCGAGTTCCTGAATTCTCACCTAGCGTGAATCAGCGAGAGGTTCAGCGTGTGTGGCAGTGTCCTTCCTCAGCAATGACGCCCAGTCCATTCCACTTAGCCCACTCTCTGACCAGTATTCCTTTCGTTTTTCCTAGGTTTAAGAGTTTAGCTTTTGAGTGAGCAAGTGAGTGTGTTCTTATTTTGAATTCATTTTGAAACATGTAAAGTAAACTTAACTCATTGTAATCAATAAATTGACAGTTCTTTTTCTTGAGGTTAATGTGATGTAAACTCGTGTTTTATTTCTCCACATTAAGCTTATTTTAGTTATCGCTCCTAGTTTGCATAAACGCTTTGCATTATTCATAACTGGTACTTAGGGCAGTCCTTTATTAGCTTAAAATCCGTTGTGCAACCATGAGTTCATGCACCAGGAAGAACCTGTTTATCATTAATAGCATTAGTTATTGATTGTCAGGGGTGGAGTCACTTTCTCCAGAGGCCAACAGTACTAATAAACAGCACGTGTGAGTAATTAGTCTCTGCTGTGTACTGTTGAAAAAGTTTATAAATTCTCGTCCTTAGAGAATCGGCGAAGTAGGCCGGCATAAAGTAATCATTGCTTGATTTTCACAAGTCAATTCATTGTCCTGTTCTCAAGTAACATTTTAAATTATCAAGTGTTATTGAATATTTTTCTTTAATATTGCATAATCTTCAAAAACCCCATGTCATCTGGCGACCTCATTCCAGGATATTAACTCCTAGCTCTAAAGTTATTCATGAGACAATACTCACTCACTCATACTTAAGTATTTATCATTAAAGTCTATAGGCACTATCTCACTGGTGATTATTAATTCATTTTTATCAATTTTAAGTAATAGTTTTCACAGTCAGTGTTTTGTTTAATTATCTTTCTATACCAGTCTAACTACATAAAACTGGTCACCACTAACCTGTGCCTATATTCTTTATTCTCGATTATTGGCATCTTTCGCTGCAAAACAGCAGTCAGTGCTTAGTCTCTAGTTCACTTAGATTGAGTTAGCATCATGACTAACGTCTATGTACAGGAAGCTAAAGATATGGGGGTTACTGACCCCGAGAAAATAAAGGACTATGTCCTCTCTCGGTTTACTTATGAGCAGCAACGCGAGAATGATACTTGTGAAGAGCGTCGAATTCAGCGTGAGGAACGCGAAAAAGAGCGCGAGAACAGCGCGAACACGAGCAAAAACAACGCGTACTCGTGTTAGAACAACACGACAGAGAATGTCTACACGAGTTAGAACAACGCGAGAGAGAACGCGAACTCGAGTTAGAACAACGTGAGAGAGAACGTGAATACGAGCGTGAACAACGAGAGAGAGAGAACGAGAACATGAACGTGCCAAGTGAGAAGCACGCGAAAAACATGAACTTGAAATGTTGAAGCTCAAGCGAGATTCCTTGGCTTCAGACACATCTGGAGCAGCTGGCCCAAGCTCCACGAACGCTATCCCTGCACATATTATGACGACCCCACACATCAAGCTTCCTCCATACAAGGAAGGTGAGTGAATCGAGCCAGGTGAGTGAATCGAGCCATACATAGCTCGTTTTGAAGACATGGCTCAAATTTACCAGCTGGATGAGGCAGCTAAGGGGCTTCAGTTTCTTAGCCTGTTTCAGGGCCATGCCCTCGATATTCTCCACAGAATTCGTGGAGACAATCTCATGTATGAGATGATGAAGGATGCACTCGTCAAAGCGTACGGTCTCACAGTTGACGATGTCAAGAGTCAGTTCATGAGGGCGCATTTACAGGAAAATGAGACTGCCGTTCAGTTTCTTGACCGGCTTACTGCTTACTTAGATGAGTGGATGGAGAAAGATGAAACTCCTTCCACGAGTGAGGGGATAATTGACCTTGTGCTGCGCATGCAGCTAAAAAAGTCGTGGCCTGCCGAACTTATGGCTCAGCTTAACATCTGCCAGGTAAAGGATGCCAGCCAAATGGTGGAGAAGGCTGATGCATTCTTTACTGCCAGTGGGTAACAAACTCGTAAGCAATACACCTGGAACAGGAAAGCTGATAAATCTGGGAAACCGTCTCAGACTGAACCCCAGCAACAAGGCCTTTCTCAGAATGATGGCCAAGGTCCAAAATCGCAGAGGAAGGACCAGGGGCAAAACACCCAGAAATCTGAGTGGAAGGGGTACAACAGGTACCCTAACCAGCAGCAGTATCAGCCACGCAACCGACCGTCGGGACTGTCCTTTACAGCACCAGCTCAAGTGAATAGGAGGCAGGAGGCGAACGCAGCCTTCATTCCTCAGCAGCAGCACGGTGGTCACGTCCCTACCAGTACGGGTACTTCCCCACAGTTCTCTAGTCCCCGAGCGACAGTGAACACTCCTCCACAGGAGGCCAACGCTCTGTCTCCCCAGACAGTGAGTACAACCCCTGAAGCATCTAATTCTCAGGGCACCATGTTTGCCACATCATTTATTCAGCAGCCTAATCAGTGGCTAGCTGCTTCCTCCACAGGCCCTCCCACAGGTGACAGTGCCTTCCTTGTTCAGCCAGGGTTTGTGGGAGACATTCCTGTGAAGGTCCTGAGAGACAATGGGTCCTCAGGTTGCTCTGTCAAGCAGAGTCTAGTTCGGCCTGAGAAGTACACAGGTCGACAGATCCAAGCTAACCTTATTGATGGAACAGTGAGATTGTTCCCTGAGGCACGTATCCAGGTGGCATCTCCATTTTACACTTGTACGACAGTTGCAGTTGTCATGCCAGATCCTTTGTTTGACCTTATCATAGGCAATATTCCTGGTGCCAAGGATAGTTGCACTGAAGATGATGCTACTCAGACTTCGGCTACAGTAACATGAGCCATGGCTGAGGCTCCAAACTGTGCCACCCCAGTGACTATTGAATCGCCGCAAGATCTGATGTGTAGCCAGGTTGTTGTTCAAGAACAGCATTATGACCCGACACTTGGTGCCATGCGAAAGAAACAAAAGGATAGAGTGATAAAGTATTCACGGGGAGGTCAAGCCAAGTTCCTTCACAAACAAGGACGGCTGTACCGTGAGTCACGAACACCCCAGGGTTAGGTTTGACTGCAGTTTATCATTCCCGCTAAGTATTGCCTAGCAGTGTGAGAGGATAGTGTTTGGAAACTCCCTGTACTGTTGTTTGCAGATGATACTGTGTTATTGAGTGAAGACGAAGGGGAGCTGCAAGGCTTGGTAGATGAGTTTGGGAGAGTGTGTAAGAAACGGAATCTAAAGGAGTAAAGTGATGGTCTTTGAGAGAGGTGTAGTCAGTGAATGTACAGCGAGGTTGGACGGTGAGGAATTGGAAAATGTGAGTACGTTTAAGTACTTGGGTAGTGTGATGAGTAAGGATGGAGGTTTGGAGGGTTACTGTTACCTGTTACCAGTTAGAGGCTGGCTTCAGCCCTCGCCTCCCTTGTTTGAATTTAGTCAGGATTAGAGCACCGTGGAAGCAGGTTCAATTGGGCCCAGTGTGGAGCAGCGACGCCGTTGTCCAGCGAGTTCCTGAATTCCCACCTAGCGTGAATCAGTGAGAGGTTCAGCATGTGTGGCAGTGTCCTTCCTCAGCAATGACGCCCAGTCCATTCCACTTAGCCCACTCTCTGACCAGTATTCCTTTCGTTTTTCCTAGGTTTAAGAGTTTAGCTTTTGAGTGAGCGAGTGAGTGTGTTCTTATTTTAAATTCATTTTGAAACATGTAAAGTAAATTTAACTCATTGTAATCAATAAATTGACAGTTCTTTTTCTTGAGCTTAATGTGATGTAAACTCGTGTTTCATTTCTCCACATTAAGCTTATTTTAGTTATCGCTCCTAGTCTGCATAAACACTTTGCATTATTCATAACAGGTACTTAGGGCAGTCCTTTATTAGCTTAAAATCCGTTGTGCAACCAGTAGTTAATGCACCAGCAAGAACTTGTTTATCAATAATAGCATTAGTTATTGATTGTCAGGGGTGGAGTCACTTTCTCCAGAGGCCAACAGTAAATAAACAGCACGTGTGAGTAATTAGTCTCTGCTGTGTACTGTTGAGAAAGTTTATAAATTCTCGTCATTAGAGAATCGGCGAAGTAGGCCGGAATAAAGTAATCATTGCTTGATTTTCACAAGTCAATTCATTGTCCTGTTCTCAAGTAACATTTTAAAGTATCAAGTATTATTGAATATTATTCTTTAATATTGCATAATCTTCAAAAACCCCATGACAGTATGAGTGATGTTAATGTGGGAATGTACCCAGTCCCTTCCTGGACGAGGGTGAGGGAGGCGTTCAACAGTGCGATGGAGGGTGGTTGTGACAGGGAGAAGAGGTCTCTGTCTGCACAGTTGAGCAGCAATGGCTGTTGCTCGACTCCAGATTCTGGGCTTGAGAGAGGGAAGACCACTCTCAACACTTAGGTTCTCCAGCCGAGTCCAGCGGGGCGCCCCTAGTATGACTCTGAGAGCTTCGTTTTGCAGAGTTTCTAGAGCCTGGACTTGAGATCTAGAAAGCCCAACCAGACAAATGGCACAGTAATCAACTAGGGAGCAGATGGCGTGAGTGTAAAACATTCTTAGGATACGGCTGGAGGCACCTCGGGAGCGGCACGCTATAGCCTTGAGAGCTGTAATTCTAGGGGCGGCTCTCTCTCGCAGATAGATGTGAGGTGCGAAAGAGAGACTGCTATCAAACCACACCCTCGGATATTGGTGCCTGTGAACGCAGTCCAATTGATGTCCCCTGAGAATAAGAGGCCGCTCTGGGGGGAGGATGCCAAAGTACATGTACTTGGTTTTCTCGAGGTTGATCTTTAGACCGAGATCACGGCACCTGTTATGGAGGAGGGTTAGGGCAGTCATGGCCTGGTTGTGGGTGGCTCTGCTAGAGAGAACTAGGGTGAGGTCATCTGCGTAGCTAAATAGCGTGACGTTCCGACCAAAGTCGATCGACAGCAGGTTGTCTATCAAAATACTGAACAGGAAGGGGCTGAGCACACTCCCCTGAGGAGTGCCGTTGATAAGGGGGTAGGAAGGAGAGAGCTGGCCCCGAAAACGGACACAAGCAGCACGATCAGAGAGGAAGTCTCTGATCCAGGAGAGGAGTCTGCCACGGATCCCCTTCCTGGCAAGTGCAGCAAGGATGGCTTCAGGGTTAGCTAACTCAAAGGCTTTCTCCAGATCAAGGAAGGCAGCAGTACCCCTGCCATTCCTCAGCTCACCTAGAAACGAGGCAAGACACTGATGGGCGCCTCGGCCCTGCAGGTAGGTAAAGAGCATTATACGTCGTTTGAAGCACGACAGCGGAAGGTATTAAAAACGATTCAAGTAGGCTTAATCAGATCTCACAAAATGACTCTCCATTTTTCCTCCCACGGCATCCCAGTGGTCGTTAACTTTGCCACGAGGGTTTTTACAGCTTTACTGAACAGCAGAAGAGATAGCCTGTCCCACCTTCCATTACTCGCTTCACGGTCGTGGTGATGAAGCTTTTTTGTATTTATTTATTTATTTATTTTTTTTCACGTGTTGATTGTTTTCGGGTACGGGAATACTTCGATGGTGGCGATATTTTTACCGTGGGCGCTGATACACGGTCAGGAGAGGACGAACACGAGCGAATATTGGAAAAACCTATGGACATTGGTAAGGTATTTTTTTGTTCTGTGATTTTTCTCTTCAGTTGGATTAGTGCTAGTTATTGTTGTCTTTTTTTTTTTAATTGACTGGCCAGTCTAATTACCTATCTAGAATCCAAACTTTTTTTTTTCTTTTGACCCATCAGGAACATAGGAGACCGTGGTTAAGCTACTCAGTTCTGAAATTTATGGAAGAGGGATCTGCTTAATTCGTCCCTGAGTGGCATTAAGTGAACGTAAAACCTCAAACACCCCTTAGATGGAAACCCTTAAGAGCCTTGTCTGGTTGGACCGTCTGAACTCACTAGGCCACCAGTGACTGAATATATAGGTATTTAAGCAGCAGTATATTCTGTGTGGTCGCGGGTTCGATGTCAGCTGTAGTAGGGAGCAGTTTGTCATCTTGAGTTCAATATCGTCGTGTTCCCTGTCCTTCCATATGGCTCCACTGATATGTTATAAACCTCCTCCGCCAGTATCATAACACCGATTATGATTGTGATATCCCTCGTGTATCACAGAACAGGTGCTGGTTATTGTGCTCAAGTGCCTGATGATTTGAGGTCTGGAGATCATCCTTTTGCTGGTGAGCCAAAGTTGGACTACTGGGCTACGGGAATGGGTGTCCTAACCTGTTTCCAGAGCCAGGTGGATCATAAAAATCGTGTTTAAAGCCTGCAAAGTTGTATGAGGACAGCGAGAAACAAAAACTATCACCATAATCAACCAGACACTCAGCACCAAATAATTTATTCTTCATTGCTAATTCCCCCCCCCCCTTTTTTTTTTTATCCTTGCAAAGCGATTAATCTGTGATTATCTGTATAGTACTAGTTGTACTGAATGTTTAGAGTATTATCTCTGCCAACTTCTGCCAACGAAGTTGGAAGAGGTTATCTATTCACCCGTGTCTGTCTGTTTGTCTGTCTGTCTGTGGACAAGATATATCAAATATTATTAGATTTCCATGAATTCTCGTGGATACGTGGGCAAGGAAGAGTTGAACAGATTTTGATGTGGATCTGGATGCAACGGTAAATAATTAATTGTACTGACGTTGGCATAGATATGTTTTTTTCTGACACTATGTATGGAGGGCAGACAAGACCGCAGAATTAGTTACCTCTGAGGTAGCCAAGTTTTGGTGTTCAGTTTGGCTTTTTTTTTTTTTTTCCATCGATGTGCTTTCCATCGATGTGCATATATCCGTTGCAGCTTTATAGCTTTCTAGATGAGAGTTTTGGTGCTCAGATTAGTGTTATTGGCTCTTTTTCAACTAAACTGCATAACTAGAGAGAGTTGCTTCAACATCACCCAATTTTAAGCTTTCCAGTGTTTTGCGTAGGTATACTGTAGCTACACAGTGGCTGCGATAAGTAAGTTCTAGTGCTGTGTTTCACCACCCAACTACGTGTAGAAAAACCTAGTGTTCTCGTTAGCTTGCGTCCTTTGCTCGTTTGTACGATAAATTATATCTAGTTAGAATATAACATTCATGAAACTGAATGAACAGAACCAGCAGTCACCATACCCAAAAACATTCTATCGACTGTGATAAAGGTATTTAGTCAATTTCTTAAATGCCATCAAGCTTAACATATCCCTAGATGAGGTTCAGCTCCATGCATAAGTAATTTTAGTTTCTTGAATCCATGACGTCTTTTCCCTTTATTTTTGCTATGCCTATTCATTTACATTCAGGTCTGCAAAGACTTCTCAACCTGGAGAGGTTACATACAGCCTTCATACATTCCTTCACTGCATGAGGTTTCCCCAAAGCTGAATAAAATCATATTGAAGCCTATCTATCTGTTTACCTATATCTGTCTATAGCCAGACACCTTAATCACGTAAGAAGAGGCCCCAAACAAATCGCCTCCATGTCGCCATGTCCCTTGGTATTTCGCTGCCCTCCTCACAACTTACATCCCTCCTCTCTCATATACCTCTCTATTACATCCCTCCATCTCATCCTCGGTCTTCCCCTCCCTCTCCCCCCCTCCACCCCACTTACATACACTCTCCTCGTTAATCTCTCACTCTCTATCTTCTCCACATGACCAAAGCACCTCAGTGTATTTCTCCTAATGCTGTCTATCACATCTACTTCCACAGCACAACACTCTTTCACTTCCCCAATTGTCGGTCAGTCAGTGTAACTCCACATGCACCTCTCAGATAACTCATTTTCACCGCTGTCACTCTTGACTTGTGTCCTTCCAACAAAGTCCAAGTTTTGCTTCCATACGTTAGAGTTGGTATCACAATACTATCATCCAGCGATGCATTTACTTCCATGCTCACTTCCCTATTTCTTATTACTGCTTTCAATAATCAGCAGCCTTTCATCCCTGCTGAACCCTTTCAAGCACTTCATCCTCTAAACTTCCATCCTTACTCATCACACTACCCAAGTACTTAAATGCACTCACACTTACCATTTCCTCACTATCCAGCCTCACAGTCCTTTCAGTGATTTCATTTCTTTCAAAGACCACAACTTTTCTCTTCCCTACATTCACATTTAGATTCCTATTCTTACATACTCATCCAGACTCATTCATCATGCCTTGCAGTTCCCTTTCGTCTTCACTTAACAATACAATATCATCTGCAAACAAGAGAAAAAGAAGTTTCCAAAACTGCCGTATCTCATTAGGGCCACTCCAATATCCACTGCCCTACCTTGTATCTGTTATAACTCCATCCATATACAAATACAGCCATAGCGACATGACACATCCCTGTTTCAATCCAACATTCAGATAGAAAAATTCACTCAGTTCACTAGCCACACGCACTGCAGCCATAGCGCCCTAATATATAGCCTACTCTTCACTGCATTCAACAGCTTCTCCTTTCCTCCGTTTATTTTTAGTATTTTCCACATTCTTTGTCTATCCACTCTGTCATATGCTTTCTCCAGATCTATGAAAGCAGCATACATCTTTTTTCCCTTCTCTAGAAACTTTTCCACTAAACACCTAAGGATGAATATTTTATCTACACAACCTCTTCCCTTTCTGAAACCTCCTCATTCATCTCCAACTAATTTCTGTGTAATTTCCCTGACTCTCTTAATAATCATCTTATCATATACTTTTCCTATAACACTAAGAAGACAAATGCCCCTATGATTACCACACACTTCTTTTTTCCTTTTCCTTTGTACAGGGAATAATTATACCTGACGTCCAATCCTCCAGAACTCTACCTTCCTCCCAGGCAATCTGCACATCCTGCATAACCATCTACTACCATCTCTCCCCCTTGCTTCAGCATGTCACCACACATACCATCAATTCCTAGGGTTTTCCCCATTCTGACTTTCCCCATTGTTTTCACTACTTTCATCATACTGATCTCTTCCTCCCTTTTCATTTCCCTCTTTCTGCCAGCCATTTCCCAGCCACTTATATTTTGTGTTACTTTCATTCTATATGTTTAATAATTCCGTAAACTGTTGTTTCATCTGCTTACTTTTCACCCTTCTCCACCAACAATCTGCAATTTTTATCTTTCACTCCCCTACTTACTTTCACCCTGTCGAACTCTCTTAACCTCCTTCCAAGACATTTTCTTACATCCACTTTACACTCAAATGCCTTCCAAACTCCTCATCCACTCTCTTTCTCTTACTATTCTTTTCATCTCTCTCCTCTTCCCTACATAGAACTCTCCATTTCGTCTCAGCTTCCTCCATGCCTCTGCTTCCCATCCACTCTCTATATACTTTCTTCATTTGCGCCACAGCCTGTCTCACCTCCTCATTCCACGATATTGTTCTTGCACCTCCCTTCGTCTTCTTTTCATCCCACACACCATCTTCCATGCTGCACAGATTTCTTCTGGGAATACTTGCACGCGCCTTCCACTTCCCCCATCTGCTCAAAATCATATCAACCCAATCGCTCTTCCGCGTAACTAATTTATTCTGCCTTTTTTCATCCTCTTGCAAGCTTTTTATCCTCGTTTTATGGACGGCTTCCTCCTGTGCTTTTCTCCTGCTTATCCAGTGAATTTGTACCTTGACTGATCAGCACCAAGTAGTAGTCAAAGAGCCCACATCCTCAACCTCTGCATGCTCTCACATTCAGAACAAATTCTCTCATCCACACACACATAATCAGTGATTGCCTTTCGTTCATTCAGCTCACAAGGAAGTGTAGAAAATGAATAATTAAATCACGGAATAGAATTGAATGTTTTGTTAGAGTAAAATCACAGAAAGTTTGGTGAACAAATCTTTCTCAATTTTTTTCTCCTTTTTACTTCTTGTAGGTGCGTCGGGAGAGAGAGAGAGAGAGAGAGAGAGAGAGAGAGAGAGAGAGAGAGAGGTGGGTACAAGTGAAGGCGTCAGTAAGCAGCATTTAGGTAGTTTCTTCTATACTGATGGACACACGTAAATATAAAAAACATTAGGTGCTCAAGCCAACCCTACCTATCATATCAGCAGGAAAAGACGAGAGGAGGGGAGGAAAGGGGAAGCAAGGTTGAAGGAAAGTAGGAGGAAAGGCTGAAGGGAGGGAGAAGGGCGGGAGGTGGTAAGGAAGGAAAGACGAGACAGCTGAAGGAGGGACTGAAAACGGGAAGGTGAGGGAGAGGACATTGAGGTGTGTTGTGGTTCTGCCGTGGACTACAGTGGACTGATACAAATAAAGACATGGGTGTGATATTACAAGTTAAAAGTGTATTTAAAGATGCGAAGTAGGAAGAGAACCGTATTAATCGGATATCCCCTGACCGTAAAACCAATCTTGTACTGAGCTTCGCACTCACAACAAAACTACGGTACTCGTATTTTCAAACATGAGTCAGCGAGGGTTTCGAGAAGTTAGTGGCAGCAAGTTGAAGGCTTTCCCCTTAGTTCTGGGTCTTTGTTCTTTTGCTTTCGCTATTTTTAACGTTGATACAGTTCTTAGATAACAAAACCTGCGTGAGGGTTTGTGTTGGAGTGTCAGGTGCCTCACCTCACTACAAATCTAGGCACGGTCGCCCAGAACCATCGGCGAGTCTGTAATCCTTTATGGGAACCTTCATTGTCAGTCGCTCTCCTGGCAGTAACAGTCGAATACTAAGAACTAATAACAGATCTTTTTTTTTTTTTTTCCACTGTGCTCACGATGTAGCCACACTGATACTTGATTGTTAACATGGAAGCACTGTATAGCAACTGCGCATAAGTTATCTATATACAGAAGCTTAACATGGTAATCAAGCACGATTCATTTGTCCGTCGCTAATATTTTTCTTCCCAGCCTCTATCAGCGCCCGAGTTCACACGAAGGCCACTCCACGCAGAGTTCACAAATTAGCTCTTACTTATTTTTCCCGAGTGATATATCAAATCCGTCATTATCAGCATGTTCACCTATCCTGCCAGATTTCGTTTTTGAACTGTGAGTACATTTCACTGCTGCCATATGGGGCTGGCCACATATGATGATCAGTATTCTCTCTCATACACAAGTACAAAAAACATACGAACACATGCCGTACACAAATCACCTTATTGACAGAACATCACTCTTGTTTATAATTATTCTAAAGCCACTGACTCAGTTATTGTACCTCCTTTTCATTGGTTATTTCTGCTCCCGTCTTACATGAGTTACACTAATCCTCCAGATTCCAGTGCCATGTAAAAGAAAAAAAAAAAAAAACTAACGCAGACATTTTCAAAAACTGATTGAAGAAAGTTTAAAGTTTGGGCCAATGAACTTTGCGACTGAGCAGTTAGCAGCGACCGGTACGTCAATCTCTTCCCGAAAAATTCCCAAGTGGTGTAACCCAAGCTGTGGAGGAGTAATGTAGATTTCTTGTATCCTCTTTTAACTATAATATGGCTTAAAACTGCCATTTCTCCATCATCAGCGCTGAGTTCAAACAATAGAATGACACTTGAATATGATGCAGATTACGATTATGTGGGTAAGGGAAGAATGGAAAGCCACAGCGTTGTATTATTCTGAGCTACATGAAATAAGCTGAAGAAGTAAAAAAATCTGAGCCAAGTCAAGATGAAGAAACTTAGCGCCATTGTTTCGTCCTATACTGCCACTGGGCTACATGGAAAAAGCTGCAAAAGGAAAAACTCTACCCCAGGTTGAGGTGAAAGTACCCTAGTGAACGAGCCTGACGCAACTCCACTCACCTCTTCATTAGCACATAGCCTCCAAGAGCGAAATAAAAGTTGTCAGGTAGGAAACAGAATTAACCTCTACATTTCAATCACTTTTTTTTTTTTTTAAGATTTTATTTTTCTGGCGACTACTCGGCAATTTCATTCAGTTAAGTAAAGCTCCATGCCAGAAAAGGGGCTAGTAAAGGCTGTATCTATCTCCTCCTGTTCGACTAGTCTATCTATCGTAGGCCGATTAAAATCGTCAGGAGATGGCAAGAACGAAACAACAAAGGGCGTCATCGGAGGGATGAGATTGAAGAGAAAAAAAATATCTTACCGAACTGCCATAAATGAATAAGCTTGTAATGATATCGCTAAAACGAAAACATCCAGAAAGGCAAAGGTACTGAGAGAGCAATGACCAAAACAGCAAGGAGTCAAAGAAAAGGTTTGAAATTGGAAAAGGAATGGAAGGTGAAAGCATTTGGTGAATGAGAGGGAAGAAGAACAGGGGAGGAAGGATAGACGGTGGGAGTGAGATAAAAGGGAGGGAGAGGGAATGACGTGAGAGCTTGGTATGACGGAGGGTGGAGGGAGGGAGGAGGCAAGAGAGGAGAGACGCAATGAGTAGGACCTGTAAAGAGAGAATGGAAGATAAAAGGAGGGAGGAGACAGAGAGGACGTTGCGAGATAAGGCGAGGGGCTGAAGACGAATGGGGACGAGAAGAGCGATAGCAGAAAAAAAAGAAAAAAAGAAAAAGAAAGAAAGAGGTGAGAGAATGGACAGAAGAAGGATATTGAGATGAAAAATGATGAACGTAAATGGATGATGAAGGTAATAGATAAAGGGGTAATAGATAAAGGCATAAGGAACTGCCGGTACACGAGGGGTAGGAGATGAAGAAGGGGTGAAATTGGGAAGTGATAGAGATGTGGTGAGTAGGGTAGTGAAAGGATTACTAACGCGCAGAGAGAGAGAGAGAGAGAGAGATGGAGGATAAGTTGGCGATGGAGCGGGGAGCAAGTCTTCCTAGCGTGAAATGAAGAAAGTTCATCCCTTGACATAATATTAATGTTATTCTTGCTACCATCTGAAAGTTTTATTCAACACTGGAGACACATTTTGAACTGGAGAGGTTTACTGTATATCCTTTCCCCTCCCTCCTTTACTACATGAGTGTTCCCTAATGCTGAATAGAAGTGTCAAGTGGCCGGAGTAATAATGTACGGCAGAAAATAGGTGAAAGGAGTGAACGGATTAATGGCAAAGGAAGAATAAGGTGACAGCCAGTGCGGGGGTAATTACCAACTTTCACCCTCACCCCACACTGCCACTGCCCTATTTTTGTTACTGCTAAGCTAGTGATGTGGTATTGAGGGACTGAATCCCATTGCATCCACTGATCTACTGTTTTAAGCTTTAATAAAATGTTTCCACATTCTTCGCTAGTAGCAATTAGCAAATTAAAAGAGAGAAAAAGGAAAAACACTGGGACAGGACAAAATATCTTCACGAGTATTGAAGGAACTACAGAATGAAATATCAAAGCCTTTATCTGAACTCTTTATCATTAAAAAGCAGTAAGTTGCCACATAAATGGAAGCTTGCAAACGTAACACCGATATTCAAAAAGGGCAACAGAGCACAACCAGAAAACTACCAACCCAATTAGTTTAACATCAGTGGTTTGCAAATTGCTTAAAACTGTTAGCAGCGACAAGTTTTTGAAACACCTGAAAGCAAATAATCTCATCAAAGATTCGCGACATGGTTTTCTGAATAATTGTTCTTTCCTCACGAATTTGTTGGACGTTTTCAATGTTATATTGAATATGTACGACGAGACTAAATCCATTGACGTTGTTTATCTGGATTTTCAGAACGCTTTTGACAAAGTTCCACAATGAAGATTCCTTCAGAAGCTAAAGGCACGTGATTTCAGTGGCAGTGTGCTTGGGTGGATCGAAGATTGGCTTATCGGATGAAAGCAAAGAGTTAAAATAAATGGAAAAGAATCATACTGGATAAACGTTACATGTAGAGTGCTGCAGGGTTCAGCGTTAGGTCCTGTTCCTTTTTTAATATATTGTACATAAATGATATTGATGAAGGATTATTTTGTAAGATATCTAAATTTGCCAATGATATTGAAACAGGTAACAGAGCAGATACAGCACAGCAGAGGCAGGCAATTCAGAAATATTGATCAACTATTTAACTGGGCCCAAACATGGCAAAAGGGTTTCAGTATTAATAAATGTAATGTGCTAAACATTGGCAATAAAAACGTAAGGGCCAGTTATAACATGAATGATGTCCAACTTGAAAGGATTAACCATGAAAAACTTAGTTGTAATAACAAATGATTTGTAACCAAGCAAACAATGTACAGAAACTGTAAAAAAAAAAGCCAATAAATTGACTGGATTCATAGGCAGAGCATCTGAATATAAATACGATATCATCCTCTTGTTGTATAATTCCTTAGTGCACCCGCACTTGGAGTTCTGCGTTCAATTCTGGTCACCGTATTATGAAAAGGATATGGAGAAACTTGAGAGAGTACAGTGAAGAGTGACAAAGATGATACCTGGATTGAGAAATAAACCATACAAGGAGCGTTTAGAAACCCTGAATCTCTTTGCCCTCATAACGGAGGTTATGAGGAGATTTAATTCAAGTATTTAAAATATTCAAAGGACAGGATAATATGGCCATTGATGAATAGGTATGTGGAAGGTATTAAGAATATATGGAGTGGAGGGGAAATTGTTGAGTGCTGTGAAGAGTATGTACGAGGGAGCTAGGGCTACGGTGCGAGTGGATGGTGAGTTGAGTGAGTTCTTTGATCTCAATGTGGGACTGAAACAGGGGTGTGTAATGTCTCCATGGCTGTTTAATATATATATGGATGGGGTCGTAAAGGAGGTACAAGGTAGGGCAGTGGATGTGGGGGTGGCCCTAATGAATGAGGGTGAGATTTGGAAGCTTCCGGTGTTGCTGTTTGCTGATGATACAGTATTGTTGAGTGAAGATGAATGGGAGTTGCAAGGTTTGGTGAATGAATTTGGGACAGTGTGTAGGAGAAGGAAGCTGAAAGTTAATGTAAACAAAAGTAAAGTTATGGTGTTTGAGAGGAATGAAGTCACAGAGTGTGCAGTGAGGTTGGATGGTGAGGATATGGAGAATGTGAGTGCATTCAAGTACTTGGGTAGTGTGATGAGTAAGGATGGAACTTTGGGGGATGAAGTACGTGAAAGGGTACAGCAGGGAAGGAAGGTTGTTGGCACACTGAAAGCAGTGATGAGAAATAGGGAGGTGAGTATGGAAGTTAAGAAGTCACTGCGTGATGGTATTGTAATCCCTACCCTGACGTATGGAAGCGAGGCGTGGACCTTGCAAGAGGGGAACAAGTCAAGAGTGAGAGCAGTGGAAATGAGTTACTTGAGAGGAGCATGTGGAGTGACATGGAGGGACAGGTTGACGAATGAAGAAGTGAAGGAACGTTGTGGGGTAGATGTGGATGTGGTTGAAAAGATTAGGAGAAATACACTGAGGTGGTTTGGACATGTGGAAAGGATGGAGAATGAAAGACTGACTAAGAGGGTGTATGTAGGTGAGGTGGAGGGAGGGAGAGGGAGGGGTAGACCGAGGATGAGGTGGAGGGATGGAGTTGAGAGGTATATGAGGGAGGGGGGGTGAGTTGGGGGGAGGGGAGTCAAATGGTGGGTGACAGAGTGACTTGGAGGCGTTTTGTCTGCGGCCACCCTTTGCGGAATTAGGGCGTCGGGCTATAGATAGATAGATAGATGAATATTCACGGTTGATCGGTCAAAATATGCTAGAGGTAATGGGCATAAAATTATTGGCAGACGATTTCAGTCACATAAAGCTAAGCATTTTTTCTTTAATAGAGTTGTAAATATATGGAAAAAAATTGCCCTCAAGTGTAGTAAATTGTGATACCGTGCTATCCATCCATCCATCATCCAATCCTATGTTGCCCCATGAGAAGAGTAGGAGCCTGGGGCTAGGCAAGTTTGTCCTGACATTTAAGACGAGAGTGACCAGCCTCACTCATCCCTGAGTGTCATTACGTGAGCAGTAAACCCCAACCACCCTTTGGATATAAACCTGCACCGGCTCAGTCCGACTGGAGCACCTTAATTACCCACTAAACCACCAGGTGCCATAATTTGGTTATATATTTACCACCCAGAGTAGTAAATGGTTTCCTGGTGTACAGGAAACCATTTGGCTTGTCACTAAGTGTCGAGTTACCCATAAGCGGAAGGAAGAGGAAAGAGTGAAGGAAAGAAAGACACAAGAGGGACTGTAAAGTCACCCATAGGCAGAAGAAAGAGGAAAGGGTGAAGGAAAGGCAGAAGAGGAAGGATGGAAGAAAGGAAAGGGCAGACACCCAAAGCAGCACTACATCGAGTGAGTGGATGGTAAGTGCCCCCTGTATCCTTTCAAAATTGCTCAGATAAGTATTTGTCATCTGACGGGGAGTTCTCCCAGGTCTGTTTGAAATACTGACTTGTATCTTATCTTGAAAGTGGATTTTAGGGAGTATATAAATCCATTAGTGAAAGCATTCAGTTTTAGTGTTCAAGATCTGTATGCCAAAAAATGTAAATATATAGATCCTCAGTGTATTTCGATATTCACTCGTTCGTTGTTCCGCACTGACTATTGTAACACTTCATGGGTTGACCTGACAAATTATTAATACTAAGCAGATACTGAATAGGGCGGTAGTATCATTTTTGGTCTTTTTCCAAGGACCCCTATTACTCCAGTCTTAACTGAAGTAGAATAACTCCATGAAGAGCCTGGAGTGGATTTAAACTTTAAAGAATCTTAAGGCTCTTAAGTGTGGTGAATCTAAAGGTCGTATGCTTAACCTTAAATCGCAATGTGGAGCTTGAAACCCTAATTTTTCAAGGTTCTGTGTGGAATGCCTGTGGTTACTATATAAGGTCAACTTGCATCCCATGCTACGGAATAAAGCCAGCAGCCGTACAGGAAGGCCAAATACGTTCCATCACTGTCAAAGACTTAAAAAATCATTGTCAGATTTTGGATTCTGTGTCCCATTTATCGATTTCAGGTTTAAGCATTATGATTCCAAGTATCTACTGGAAGTCAGTATGTTGCCTCCTCCTGTCAGGCGTTCTGCAATTGTTTTGACGAGGCTACAGCAGTAGCGGGTGTCCATTGGCTCCATGTCCCTCTTTTATCTCCCTTTTATGTTTCCACACAACACTTAGATTATATATTTAATAAGTTAGTCACATTATAAAGCAATCTGCCTCTGGAATTTTTAAAGAAGTGGTTCAGAAATTTTCTTTTCTCAACTTAAGATCCTGTTGATGGGATACTAGTGGATAAATATAAGGTTTAATTAGGCCAATATTTATGATGCAAAACTACATGGTCATGCTGGTATTTCGAGTTTTGAAACCTATTAAACACTTTTGAATTCGCGCGAATAATAATAATAATAATAATAATAATTATTACTACTGCTACTACTCCTGCTACTACTACTACTACTACTACTGCTGCTGCTGCTGCTACACTACCATTATTATTATTATTATTATTATTATTATTATTATTATTATTATTACCCGTGTGACTCCCAGTATCTCCACCAATATACTATGGAAATTATTGGCACAAACACAAACTGTAATATCTGGAACTTGGAATATTCCCCTTAATTGTTATGACCATTTCTTCTTAAAAATCATAACGAGATGTAACCATAAAACCTGTGTTGGTGTTGTTAAACTCTTTCTTTCTCTCTCTCTCTCTCTCTCTCTCTCCCACAGGGTCTTTTATTCTCACACACCATCGCCCACTCTCGACGTCAGAGTTCTCATATATAAAATGAACTTTTTTATGAAAGCTCAGTGTGTGTAATGTCAAGAAGTATCTGCGTTACAGTTAATAAAGGAAGTGGGAGCGGTGTTGTGGCGTGGGCTTTGGGTGACTCAGAGATTTTAGCAGAGTAATAAGTGGGAGTTACTGCACCAGCTTTCTTCCTGACCTAATATTGGCTTGGGAAATGGCCAGAAAATAAACACTTCCCCACATATTAAACACGGCATTGTGGCAAGACGCTTGGAATGGGATTTTTTATGCTGAGAATGTGCTGGGAAAAACAGGGGGCTTCTCGGAGAGCTAAAAAATATATATATTTATCGTTGAGGGACTGGAAATATTAAAGATTTCTTCATTTCGATTTATATGTTGTTATTAGGTGGTATAATATGACGTTTGTATGTTTCGTGAAAAAGTGTTGATAATGATAGCCTATTTCAATACCATATGCAGAGACCTTATCAATTCACAATGGTGTTATAATACTTAAGTAACCGCTCCTACCTCGGTCAGCTGTATTATATAGGTTAAGTAAAGAGTAAAATACACATACACACCACAAAGCCAGTCAGGAGGCAGGACGTGTGTGCTAGGCAATCCGTAGGCCCTGTCCTCCTCCCTTACTCTTACTTTAATTAGCCCATACCCCACTGACGGCTGTATGGCCCGGCCTGCACTATAGGTGCAGGGAATCTGTGAACGAACGGACGCGTAAATTGTTTCATCGTCTGACATAAATATATCACTGGGAATCATACTGCTGGGAAAAAAGACAGACCAAAGACTCCTGGCCAATCCAGCCAATGCCACAGCGGTGCACATCCTTAACCCGCAGTGTCCCGTCGACGTACTTCCACGTCCTCACGTTATGTCACTGCCAATCCCGTTGACGTACTTCAACGTCCTGCAATTGCAAGATTCATAATTTCCACAATTTTCAAAATTCGCGCGAGATTTTCGATTCGCCCACGTACCCAAGCCTCCCCTACCTGCCGCCAGGCGGGCAGCGTCCCAGACCCCGCGTGACCCGCGCTCGCCCTTGTCTCGGTCACTCACCTGTTAGCAGTGACCCAGGTCAGACATGGCACGGAAAGGTCTCTCAGACAACGAAATTGCATCCGCCCTGGAAGCCTTCACTGGAGATAGTGATTCTCCACTTGACAATGATGTGGTGGATTGCGATTACGTCCAGCCAGAGAAAGAAATAACAAGCAGTGATGAAGAGGTCCCTTCGCACCGTAAGGCGAGGGAAGGCCAGCCTGCTCCCCAACCACATGCACGGCTATCTCTCCATCCCAAATCTGATGAGGACGAGGATGAGGACGATGAGGATGACGGCGGCTTAGGACGTGATATCGCCTCGTGGTTGGGAAAAGAAAAAATATCACCCCGAGGATCAGAAGGTGGGGCGAGAAGACATATCAGGTATGGTGAAAGTCTTTTGTCTGGGGAAGTGGAAAGTGGTGTGGTGGGAGTGCTGGGTGAAAGGGAAAGTGGTGTGGCGGCAGCGCGGGGTGAAAGGGAAAGTGGTGTGGCGGGAGTGAGGGGGGTGAAGGGGCAAGTGGTGTGAGGGAGGCAGCACGAGCACGTGGTGCACGTAGGCCTAGGGGAGAGGAGGTGGAGCCACTCCCCAGCACGTCTTTCGCCCCACAATATTCCCAAACTTCCTCCCCACAGCCCCAGGATGTGGGGAAAGGAAGGAAAGGGAAGGGAAAGGGTAAAGGAAAAGGGAGAGGGAAGAGAAGTGCGAGTGATGAGAGGCGCCGCTCTCCACCTCCCCAACCTCCCCCACCACCCTCACCTCCCCACCCTGATGAAGGGGACGATGGGGACGTGGCTGGAGACGGTGGTGTCTCGTGGAACTGGGAAGATGGGAGTAATTTTACTCCCATCATTCACCCTTTCACTGAGGAGTGGCGGTCTGGTTGCACGGCTCCAGGTGTGCATGCGGGTTCGTCTAAGGTGGATTTTTTCCACTTGTTCTTTGGGGAGGCGTTTGTGGGGCGCATAGTGGAACAGACTAATATATTTTCACGAACACAGCGCCGTGAAAGTGAACGTTTGGGAACCATGAGCAGGCATTCCCAACAATATGACTATCCCGTTACAATTTCAGAGATGTTCTTATTTTTTGCCCTGGTTCTCTTGATGGGTGTGGTAAGGAAAAACCAAATTCCTGCCTACTAGACAACTGACCCGATGATCCTCACACCTTTCTTTGGAAAGGTGATGAGTCGTAACAGATTTCAGTATATTCTCGGCCGCCTCCACTTTTTTGAGGCAGAAGATCCAGCCAATGCAAATAACACAGATAAAATGAGGAGAATTAGGCTGGTATTTGATCATTTACGGGAAATGTTCCGCTCCTCATTTTATCCTTACAGAGACCTCATCAGAGACGAGAGTCTTGTGTTGTGGAGAGGCAATATTTCCTTTAAGCAGTACATACCCAGCAAGAGACACCGTTTCAGGTTCAAGATCTTTGTTATGTGTGACTGTAAGACTGGTTATGTGCAAGACATAGTCTTGTACACGGGCGCACAGACAGATATAACAGAAGATCGGAGTATAGGTCTCTCTGGGGCCATGGTGAAGACAATGATAGAGGAGTACCTTCATCGTGGTCATGTGTTGTACCTGGACAACTGGTACACTAGCCCTCTTCTCGCTAGGTTCCTCCACCAACATGACACCGGAGTCTGTGGTACAGTCAAGAGAAACCGTCGCCATATGGTCAAGATAGGGAGGAAACTTGACAAGAACGAGGTGGTTTCCTTCCAGGTCAATAACATCCTTGCCACCCTGTGGAACCACAACAGGGAAGTTTGCCTCCTATCAACTGTTCACAGCCCCCTGATGCACCGCACAGACTCCGTGGATCACCGTAGCGAGAGGAGGCGCAACGTCTGGAAACCCGAGTCTGTACTGGACTATAATCTGAACATGAGGCAAGTGGATCAGTCAGACTCGATGATTTCCAGTGCTGATTGTGCCAGGACCACGATGAAGTGGTACAAGAAACTCTTTTTCCACTTGCTCGACATCACGGTCCTGAACGCCCACTACCTGCACGCCATGACCACCAGAGTATCCGAGACCTTTGAGGGGTTTGTGAGGGAGCTGGCACGTGAAATAATCGCCAGGCATGCCCAGGACAGACCCACACACCGCACCCGCACCCCCATGGCTGCCCAGACTCCCCTACGTCTTGCAGGACGCCACTATCCTAGCACAATCCCTTCCAACCCAAACCGTCGTAAACCCCAGCACTGCTGCCATGTATGTAAGCACTCGACAGTCAGATCATCCACTCAGAGAAAAGACACAAGGTACGAGTGTGTCGAGTGCAATGTTGCGTTGTGCCTTCAGCCATGTTTCAAAGAGTACCATAATTTCCTACACTACTGAAACTGTGTGGGATGGCGATAAGACGCTCATTATAATGGTAAGGCCAGTCAGTAGGTGCTAAGTCATATATAAAGTTGAAACGGGTGTAATGTATTCAGGAAAGTAATGTATAAGTTGAGAATTAGTGTAAGTTGAAAGAAGTGATATCAAAACTACACCCACTGTGTAAATCTGCGAAAATATGACGCTCAGTATAACACTCTGGTCAGTAAATATGTGATAGCAGGTATATAAAGTGGAAACGGGTGTAATGTTAGCATGAATAAAACGTATAAGTTGAAAAATAGTGTAAGTTGTAATAATTGATGTCACGAGTACACCCACTGTGTAAATCTGCGAAAATATTAAGCTCAGTAGAACATTCTGGTCAGTAAGTATGTGATAGGAATTATATAAAGTGGAAAAGGTTGTAATGTTAGTAGTAAGGTAATTTTTAAATTGAATACTAGTGTAAGATGAAACAAATGATATCGCGATAACACTCACTGTGTAAGTACGCGCTAATATGACGCTCAGTTGAATCGTAAGGTCTGAAATTATATGATATCAATTATATCAAGTGTAAACATGTGCAATGTTAGTGGAGAATTATTATATAAGTACAAAAATAGGTTGTAAGTTGAAATAGTAGTCATAGCGACTTCACTGTGTGTGTTATTATGCGCTATTATTACGCTAAATATTTACGTAAGGCCTGAAACTATCTCAAAACAGTTCTCTAAAGTTGAAAAGTGTATAATGTTATTAGGAAAGTATTATGTAAGTAGAAAAAACACAATACGAGTTGAAACAACAGTCACAGCGAGTTCACTCATTACGTAAATAAGTGCTAACATTACGCTAAATGTTATCGAAAGGCCTGTGAATACGTAAAAACAGTTCAATAAAATGTGAAATGGTATAATGTTATTGTAGAAGTATTATGTAAGTAGAAAAAATGATATGTATCATGATTCTGGAATGTTAGCGATTCATCGTGACCAGTCTGCCCGATTTTGCTCGTTTCGCACGATGGTACAATGCTTATTTCAGCTCTGTTTTTGTATAAAATCCAATTTACTCTTTTATCACATGTTTTTATGTTTGTAATAAATACATATCTACTTACTTTCATTGGTTTCCCAGACTTATAATACCATAGAAAACGTTAGAGGCTCAGACCACCTATAGAGAACACGGGGCCAGGTGTGACCAAGGCATACCTGTTTAGGGCAATTATGGACCCCGGGGAACAATTTCTTCGTGACTGACCATTGTTTCTGACCAAAAGCGAAAGTTTTAGCAAAAAAAAATTTGGGTCCAAAAATGGTCGGGATTGGGGGGGTACCATTGGTGAGAAAGTGGTCGGTATGGGGCGGGTTAAAGTTATAAATTTACGATGATATACGTACTAACAGAATAACCACAGCCTTTACCCTGCTGTTGTTTTGTTGTGCAAGAATCAATATCGTCTGTCTCTCCTTGATTTGCATTATGGCCTTTTTTCCCCTTTCCTGAAGCATAAGCGTCCAGTGTGTTCATGTTTATAGAAAATTACAGGCGATTCCTTGTCCAGCACGATTTTCCAACTAGAGTTAAGCGCTGGAAGACTGAAAACATTTGTTCTCTGCAGGAAAAATAGGAAATGAGAGCCATATCAAGATCCATTTATTTTTCAGCGATGTCTAGACACTGTTTAGAAGACTGGAGGTCATGGGCAGAGGGAAATACAGCCTAGGGAAGACAAATTCAGAGTTGACCAGTTGAATCTAAAAAAAAAAAACTGGCAGTACTGGAAAAGTCTTGCCTTAGAACAAAAAACGTGTGAGGGAGTTGCTTGACTGGCACTGTGCAACGCTCGCAGTGGGGAAGGGATGCAAGCAGACAGTTCAAAAGACCAATAATCATTAAAACAACGTTACGGCAATGAGGCGATGGATGAGGTGCAGAATCACTGACCCGACCATATTTAGATGAGCTGTATGAGGTGAACCTCCCACTCATGGAAGCTGTACTCCACCGCGGCGAAAAAGGCCCGAGTATAAAGTCAACAAATGCACACGGCAAAAGAAAATTATGGAGTCAGTTCAGTAAACCATTAAAGTGGATGTTGCAAGTGAAAATGTGTGATAATGTTCGTGATAAGCTGGGAGAGAACGAAATTCCAGTGAAACACGAAGCTGTATATTGTTGAAAATTATGGGACACATTTTTTGAAGATTTCATTGGATTGAAAAATGAAGAAATGGGTTTTAGTTTACTTAAAAAAAAAAAAAAAGGCTTTCTTTTTCCCAAATCAAAACCAACAGTCGAGTTAGACATCTGGTGCCATAGCCTTGCCCCCAGTTTGGTGAGGCAATTGGTGTGACAGACTCTGTAAAAAGCGAGTGGACAAGTGAAGGATGGAGTTTTCAGCATACGAATGGACAGCAGAGCTCAAATGGTTACCAAGAGATAGGAGGGAGAGATTTGGTGAAAAGACAGAACCCTATCGACCACCGCTGTTGATAGCTTTACAGGCCGTCTGCAACAGAAGCTACAGAGTTACCTGAAAGGCAATGTAAGATTAAGTGACAGACAGAAGAACAGAAATCTTTTAGTTCTCCTTTCTCTATAATCTTTCTATCATAGTTTCTGATCTCGTCCCTACTCATACTCCGATTTCTTTCCCTCTTTCAGCTTTCAAGTTTTCTGCTTATACATCTCATTTTTTTTTTTTTCATATTCAAATTCTTTTCTTTTTCTCAAGCTTCCTTATCATTGACTTCCTTCCGTCTGCGTTTCTCCACACATTGTTTCTCTTCCAGTCTTTCCTTTATATACATATCTATCTCTTTATCCATCTATCTATCTGTCTATCTATCTACATCCTTTCCCTTTTTTTTAGAAGATATTATTATGGATTTCACACTGTGGTGGAGGCCATATTGCATTTGCTTAATTTATTCAAGTAATTTTTATGGGGAAGGCGGTGGCTGAATTGGTAGAGACGGCCTGCAGTCCTAATGGACCCAGGTTCGAATCCAAGCTGGGTCAGGGAACAGTTTAAGGATTTGAATTTCATAAAAAAGCAGATTTTTCTGATCTACCAGATGACCCGCCGACATGTCATAAAAGTATCCCCACTAATACAAGTACACCATTCCTGTATGAGACAGCCCTAGCATGTACTCGATATGGATTGTGGGTGTTAGCGACGAAGTGGTGACATATGGAGATGTAGGAGGACTACTGGGCCCCAAGGAGATTTTTTTTTTTTTTTTCTGGCCTATCAACCATTGGGGCCGAAGCCCCTGGTTATTAAGGCCATATATATATATATATATATATATATATATATATATATATATATATACACACACACACACACACACACACACACACACACACTTCCATGCATACATACAGACACATTTTCATGCAAACGTACATATATATATAATAATTTTACTCTTATTTATTTATTTTTTTGTATTTTTATTTTTTTTAATTTTTTCTTGGTTTTATATTTTTAATACCTTATAATATAAAGACAAACTAATCTAAAGATCCTAAAACTAATCACCTAACAGACAAATCGCTAACCTATACTAAATCCTACAGAGACAAATAGCTAGACCTACACTAATGGTAAAAATACCTCGACTAACAGAACACCATCGACTGCAGATATGTAATGCCTTTCTACATGACATACCTGCACTCATCACCTGGTGACTGTCAGTCGAGGCACAACCTAATATAGGGGACATCAATATATGAGAGGGAACCAGACGAGACCCAAGGAGAACTATTGGGACTTGGTAATACCTGTAGACCCTGAAGCCTTTGCTCAGAGTCGGACAAGTTAAAAAAAAAAAAAAAAAAGCGACATTATGTTTTTACCACTTAGCTTAAAATATAAACTATCAGATAACTTTTCATTTCGTTTTTTTAATATTAAGATCTTTTCAAGAGAATTTGGGGTTAAAGGTCGAACCACACAAATACACAAATTTTTGGATTATATGCATTTAATATGTTAATCAGTCACTCAAAACATTGTCAGACGTTTTATTCCGTAAGGGGTCCCCACAAACAAATCTCCTTTATCTCCCTGTGTCCTTTACCATTTTGCTGCCCTTCCTCCGGCTCACACTCCTTCCTCACATATATCACTCCACTCTATCCCTCCATCTCTCCCTTAGTCTCCCCTTCATTACGTACTGCAGCTGCATGGAAGTCGTCCTCCATTCCCTTGGGAGTGTTGGCCATTTTAAATTCCTCTGTCTGTTCCAGCTCTTATGTTTATCTTTCTAGCTTCACCACCTTTCTGTTTACTATAATACTGATTTTTTTTTCTTCTGTGTTACTTTTTCTAAGCTCCCCTTATCCCATTAAAAAAAAAAATGTCCTTTTGCCACCATCATATTTATCTATGGCTCTCGATGTTCACCAACAAAATCGTGTCACCAGCATATCAACAACACCCGGCCACATCAGGTAATATCGCCGAGGCAGGAGTTATACGTGGTGGTGTGCGAGACATTCTTTCTCTTCGGAAAACATGTGGATTATGAGACAAGCTACAGCGCATCAGTCAAATCCCTGTACCCCAAGTGCTGTTCCTGTACAGCAACAGGTGTGGCGCCAAAAACTTACAACTGGTTTGAAGGCCGTGAGTGATTGAAGTTTGCCTGAGGCTCGGTTTAGTTGTCTTTTCCTCTGCTCGTCACATTTAAGCGTCGACATTCGATGGGATAACTTATGTATTTCTGCTGAGATGCACCGCTATATTGTCTCATTGGTTTATTTGACGAATATGAAGTACGAAGTATATGAGGGATCATTTTATTGAAGTTATTTGCATACTCTTATAATAATTTTACGTGTATAAGCATTTTATTTAGGGAGATAAATAAGGGAGAAAGTGCATGTTGCATACTTTGCTGACTTTAAAAGTGCTAACTGAGCTGTATTCGCCATATAAACACCTGTAAATGGTAAGTATACATTCATGACCAGTTTGATTCACGCAGCCGTTACGTAAGGATACACGTGGGTTTTGAAATAGTCCATTCTACCCCATTTCTCAGGGAGGAAAACATTATTCCCTCTTCAAGCTTTTTGGGGTTAAATATGTTAACGACTAGGTCAATCATCACCTAAACTTTACGACCATCTTACGAAAGCCTTTACTTATTATTTTTCCGGAGATACTGTACGTGTGTAGGAAGGAGAAATGCAGTCCTTCATACTTTATTAATGACATGATTTCTCTTGTAATTATGGTGTATGTACTATACTTTACAAAAACTCTTGCTTAGATGTAACACATAATGCAATGTGAAATTATCTTGATTCGATGACGAGGTGCTAATGAAAAGTTTAAGGAAGTTTGTCTTTATAGAACTTAAAAAAAAAAAAAAAAAAAAAAATGAGATGACACCGGTCTCCACAAGCGAAAAGAATAGGAGGAAGTAAAGAAGAAACAGCAGGAAGATGAGATGAGAAAACTTTGTAAATAAGAGTGTCGACAGCGAAGATGAAGATACGCTGGCGATGTGTTCTGGTGAGGCGAAGTGCAGGTGGGTGAACAGTATTGGAACAGAGTAGAAGGTTAACGTGAAGCAAGAAAGTGTTTCGTTGTTAGAAGACACAGTGTGGAATTGGTGGGTGAAGTACACTAAAAAGATTTACAAATGAAAGATGGGGAAGCTAGGTGGATATTGGGAGGGAGAAATACCCTAACTAGGAATGGAAAGCGGTGTGAAAGAACCTGGATTCTTTGATGGGTGAGGCAGCAACGTTTTTAGGCTAAAAGGGTGTCGATAAAGGACTCTGCTACTGACGCGAACCAAGAAAAGAAAATCTAATAACCTGCTTTAGGAGAAAATGGCAGGGAGGAACGAGTGTAAGTTAAGGCCAAATGGAAGGACTGAGAACACACGAACTTGAAAATGAATAAATGAATAAATAAATAAAAGAATAGATAACAAGACATAAAAGGTACAGATAGAGTTTGCGTGAGAGGGGAAAGGGGAAAATGAAGTTGGGAGAGAGGTACTGAACGGAAGCAGAGAGAGAGAGAGAGAGAGAGAGAGAGAGAGAGTGTCATAAAAAACTTTGTAGTTACTTGTAGTGGAGTTTTATATATATTAGACTTGGGACGAGCGGTTGTTATACTTGAGTAGCTTGCAAGTAGTTAATCTTCTTTCCCATTTGTCATGTAGTGACAGGAGAGGTAAAGAATAGTATGGGACTATGTTTATTTGTCTTGGAAATATTAACAAGTCTCTCACTCACGAATGAGTTGAGCAGAGTCCCTGTCTCCCTGTCTCTCTCTCTCTCTCTCTCTCTCTCTCTCTCTCTCTCTCTCTCTTTCTCTCAAGTTTAAGCCCTTCTCCCTGAGACTTGTCTGTTGTATGGCTAGCTTCTTTCTGCCCTCTCTTTCCTAAATTCTGGTGAAACAGGAGACGTATCACGTGTGTTCCTTGTGAGTGGAAAGTTCTAGAAGCCTGTGTGTGAGTATGTGTGTATGTGTGTGTATGGTCACTAGGCGCTGTCGTGTGCCTATAAAGCATTCCTTGAGTTAAGAGTGTGTAAGCATGTTTAGCATTGCTCGATTCTTGCAGACACAATACCTTCTCATCATCTGACTCCCTGCTTCTATCTGTCTCTCTATCTGTCTATTCATCTATCTATCTATTATGATTTGTAATTATAATATGGAGTCCTAACATATTGCTCGGTCACGCGAAAATGGCGTACCATCGACAGTTAATAGTCCTAACATAATACATATTATATACACATTATAATGAACTTATAAGCTAATTAAGTGAAATACATAATATTGTAAAAGTAACATAATTGTATGAATATTGTATACATATAATATTTATAGTAAATAGTGATTATTCAGTAATATTACATTTTAAACAAGTTGTATACATATTTGAATAAATGCATTAAAAGTAAATTATTTAACTGTAATACAGTATGTACTTGGGTTATTGTAGTGAAATGCATAACTGTGTTGGCCTTATAAATGTAGTTACATTTTGTTAATGCAACTGTTACATAAGTGTCTTGGCCTTATAATTGTAGTTAAAGTTACGTAAAAGTTACATCTTGTTAATGCAACTGTTAATTGGCAAAGTGTAACATAATGCAATCGTTTGTCGTCACATAATTGTTACATATCGTTTGTAGTTACATAATTGTAGTTAAAGTTACATAAAAGTTACATCTTGTTAATGCAACTGTTACATAAATGGTACATATTGTTTGTAGTTACATAATTGTAGTTAAAGTTACATAAAAGTTACATCTTGTTAATGCAACTGTTACATAAATGGTACATATTGTTTGTAATTACATAATTGTAGCAAGTGTAACATAATGCAATCGTTTGTCGTTACATAATTGTTACATATCGTTTGTAGTTACATAATTGTAATAAGTGTAACATAATGCAATCGTTTGTCGTTACATAATTATAATATGGAGTTACATAAGCGTTACATATCGTTTGTAGTTACATAATTGTAGCAAGTGTAACATAATGCAATCGTTTGTCGTTACATAATTGTAATAATTGCAGTCCTGACATATGAATCCGGTCATGCTGCGGTCGATGATAGTGATGATGTGTCATGCCACTAGATTGTGGAGACAACCGTTTGCTTTTTTGTTTGTAGTTTATGTGGTATTTTGGCATTTGTAGTAACACTTATACTTATTTTCATTTGTTTGTTATGTGATCTTACTCTATTTCTTTTTCTGTCTTTTTTTTTTTTTTTTTATTGATTTTCTATGGTTTGTTTTTCTTCGCTTGTCTACGCTTTTTCTATGTCGTTCATGGTTGCATAATTACTGGCTAATTTCCTTGGGGTACTTTTTTAAAGTTTAGTTTATATTGCACAGATATTATTGAAAATGATATTATATAGTCCCATATTTTGTTATTTTATATAAAAAAATATATATACATATATACAGTATTAACTATATACACTGATTTGTTGTTCACTTGTACCTATCGTGGGTAATATGTGTGTCAGCACTGTGTGGAAATCATTGTCTTCACGATTGTGTTGAAGATGTTCACTCTTGCTAACGTCATTTGTGTTGGCCTTTTTTTTTTTCTCTAGTTTACCTTGTAACTTAATTTATATGTTTCCACTAGGTAGCTTTAATTAATAAATGTTTAATACAGTTCTTTTAATCGCTCACTGAGTAACTGTGATGGTATATTTTCTTTATTACTTTGTAGATATAATAATGTATAGCTGTATGTATGAAACACGTATTTTATGTAGGTATAAATGGTAACACTCGTTGGTAGTAAATAAATGTTATAATAAATGAATGAATATATACAGTGTAGATTATTTATTGTTGGTGATCATTTAGTGTTTGAGTTATGCAGACAACTGAAGTAAGTATGTGTATTTAAGCTGTAACTATACAGCACGTTTTATATGTTTGTGCAGAAGCTTATTGTCTATCACTGTGTATTGTATAAATGAAGTAACTATGTAACTCACTAATTTATACCGTGGTGGGAATGGTGTGAGTGGTGGTGCAGGTGGTGTGTTGACTGACGTGGCGTCTTTTCAGCAAGCACGCATGATGACGTCGACTTCCCACATAGGTAGCTGTGGTGAGTGAATGAGTAGCGATGAGTAACTTGAGTGAAGACGAGTGAGTAAGATGAGTTATGAGTCGTGTCTCACTCTTCGTTTGTTTGTTCCGTTTTTCTTCCTCGAGGTATTCGTGGTCCTTTTTTCTTGTGATTTACTCGTTGTAGGATGAAGACTGCCGCTACTTGTAGGTGCGTGTAGAAGATTATACAGACGACTCGTAGAGTTGTTACTTGTAGTTGATTGTAGATGGTTGTAGTTCGTTGGTTCGTCGTAGAAATTTCAAGATTGTTTGTATCAGTACTTTGTTAAACTACTGGCAAGACGTCGTGTGATCACTTCTACATCAGCGTGATGATCGTGGAGACGGAGGGGTTGGTTAGAGAGAATACTGTCAGGAGCTGGTTGTAAGTTGTTGGTTGTGAGAGGTTTTTTTTTTTTTTTTTTCAATCTTGATATTTTGTAGGAATTCACTGTTGATTCGTAGACGAGGTTCGTATACGTTCGCTGCTACCAAATGTCATAAAAACTTTGTAGTTACTTGTAGTGGAGTTTTATATATATTAGACTTGTGGGCGAGCGGTTGTTATATTTGAGTAGCTTGCAAGTAGTTAATCCTCTTTCCCATTTGTCATGTAGTGACAGGAGAGGTAGAGAATAGTATGGGACTATTTTTATTTGTCTTGGAAATATTAACAAGTCTCTCACACAGAGCAGAGTATAAAGTAGAGTCCCGCTAGCTATCTCTCTGTCTCGCTCTCTCTCTCTCTCTCTCTCTCTCTCAAGTTGCTAAGCCCTTTTCCCTGCGACCTGTCTGTTGTATGGCTAGCTTCTTTCTGCCCTCTCTTTCCTAAATTCTGGTGAAACAAGAGACGTATCACGTGTGTTCCTTGTGAGTGGAAAGTTCTAGAAGCTTGTGTGTGAGTATGTGTGTATGTGTGTGTATGGTCACTAGGCGCTGTCGTGTGCCTATAAAGCATTCCTTGAGTTAAGAGTGTGTAAGCATGTTTAGCATTGCTCGATTCTCGCAGACACAATACCTTCTCATCATCTGACTCCCTGCTTCTATCTGTCTCTCTATCTATCTATTTATCTATCTATTATGATTTGTAATTATAATATGGAGTCCTAACATAAGAGCACCGATATTCCAGTAAAGTGAAAGTTGGAGCAGACACCATGAAGCACTTAGTCTTGGTGGTCATCTCTATAGTTAAGTCTCTGTGTCTGTGGTGGGATGTTCACCTATTCTCCTGGGATATAGGGTTACTTCATGATCCATATTACCATAGTTACCTCCCCTAGATGTTATCCACGGTAGGCTATTCATTTTATCTACGAACCTACCTCCATTGACATGCCAGCTGCTTGTAAACAGGATTCAAATTTTGGCGCTAAGAGGCAGCATCGGTTTGTAACGCTACCCACTCGACCACCGCTGCGGAAAGTTAATTCATTGCTTTGATAATTGAAGGGCAGTAATAATGACAGTATTTGAATAAAGAGAGATTATTTCCATCATAGCCATATTATGTTGAATAAAATGCTGATAGAAGTGGGCGAGGGAGGGGATAACAGACGAGAACGGAGAAGTATGATGAAAAAAGATATTATAGGCGACGTGAGGGAAAAAAAAACGTAAAAAAGGAGAGAACGAAGAATAATAAGAGATAAAGGATTGAATATAAAATAGGAGAAACAACAGGAGCAAAGGAACAGAAGAAAGAAAATATTGGAAAGAAAAGAGACCATTTGATAATAATAAAAAAAAAAAAGACTAGCTAGTAAGGCAACAATTACTAATAAATGCAGTTCTCAAATTTTGCCTCTTATGCTTCATTACATGTATTTGTTTGTATTTGTATTGGTAATTCATTTGCAAAGAATCAAGAGAACAAACAAGAGAGTTGTCACTATCTATCTATATTTATCTACAGCCAGACGCCGTAATTCCGTAAGGGGTGACCGTTTGTCTTTGAGTTAGTTGTTTAACGAGGAGGGGCACTAACCCTCCACCAACCCACTTGTTGACACATAGGGAACACGTATGGGTGGGTTATATGGTTACCATCCAGCGCTGTAAATGGTTTCCTGGCTAACAGGAAACCATTAGACTTGTCACTCACCGTAAAGCCACCTGAAAAGGACAGTGGAGTAATAAAAACTAGCAGGGAAGGCGGGAGAAATGGGAAGAGAGGAGGGCAGACACAGAAGAAGAATGATGAAGTTGAAGGAAAAAGTAGGCAGCACTACATCAGGTGAGTGGATGATTGGTCGCCACCACCTACCACACGCTCGAGTGAAAGTCTCCCACACAGTGGCCGCGTTGAACAGAAATGTGACTATACTGCAGGAGCTGTTTGAGCATCCGTCTTTTTTTTTCTTTTTTTGGTTATATAATCTACGGTTCATATTGAATAAAATAAGAGAAACGTGTCATCACATGCCAGGCTCAGGTGAGTTTCAGACCAGGTGGCGAGAGTAGTATTTCGTGCGGCGGTGGCGAGAGGCATGAAATACGAACAAGAAGAAACAGAAAAAAAAAAAAATCCCTACGAGAACTTGAATTATCGTTTGAGCAGGCGAAGCGAAGGAGGACACCATCAGACATGAAGACTGGAAAACAGCACCAAAACTTAAACATCTTGGAAAGTATTGCAACTAAACAAACCCATGGAACATTGTTGGAAAACGTAAGAAAAGATAATATGTGCTGCTTAAGTGTGTGTAAGGAGGAGTTAGCGCCCATATTGGTTTAAAAAAAAATTTAGTTATCATGGAAAGCCACAATGGACCCTCTCACATAGTTCAAAGCTGAGGGAAAAAACATGCTGTTACGTAAGTGGTGTTTCTAAGAATTTGCCACCATACTGCTGAGTGAATCCAGAAGGCGCCAAACTGTGCCCCATAACAGGCTTACTGTATTATGGAAATTTATGTTGCTTCCGTGAACTAGGAAATGAAAGCCAAAATACCAACATTAGAGAGCTTGCTGTCTCAAACACGTTCTAGATTTTCCAGTGTAAGTGCCTTTACTTTCCCATAGAGATGTAGGCATAATATAACACAATACTGTATGTAACTATATAGCTATAGGTAACAATACATAAAACAGGTAGTTATGTCTGAGTTCTCCAGGAAGAGTTACAGAACATATCCCCTTGGCTAGACGAACCAGGGATGTCAATTTACATAATGTATATCCACAACCTTGTTGTCCCAGACCATCAAGAATCCTTAACCATACGATGTATCTTAAACTTCTTCGTAGTCCAAACGACCAAGAATTTCATGATGTATTCAAACACGTGGAGTAACCAGCCTTAGCCAGTTAGTTGACGTGATAGGAAATTTACCAGACATACACATCCTCTCCTCTATATATATAATGTCGGAGAGATTCCCTTCAGATGAGAGAAAGGGGAGAGAAGGGCTAGAGAGAAGGTCTGACGCTAGGATCACGCTCCACTAAACTGTAACTCACTTTTTATAACTTTGTTCAATAAACTTAGCAACCCAAGAGTGCTGTAACTCACCTAGTTGACACTACGTCTCACTACTTTATTCTGGCTGAGCTTAACAATCCATAACCGATTTCCCTATCTCCCTACAAGTACCTAAGACCACACTATCGAGAGAGATAATGATTGGGAGTGTTGTAACGTAAGCCAGGATGTGATGTGGTTCATACGGCGCCAGATAGTGTACTGTTGGCTCCCTGCCGCCTTAGTGAGGGAGAAATTGGATTAGCGGCATCTGGAGAGTGGTTTGTTCAGGACTCTCTCTCTCTCTCTCTCTCTCTCTCTCTCTCTCTCTCTGCGATTTTGCTCCTCCGGCCTTTAAATACGGGAAAAACCTATAAACGTGAAACAGACAGGGTCTATATGATACCCTTCAGAAAAAGACAGAAGTGCAGCAAAATAAGAAAGAAACAGGAAGAACACTGGGACAAAAATTAAGGAGCCAGCTAAGGTAATCATAAGCAGGTGAATTTGACGAAGAATCATGCCATGCCTGATACGGGAGCGGTACAAGAGATTCCAATGTGAGAGGACAAATGGAAAATTTTATAATGTGGGCAAAAGAGGTAATAGAAACCACTCCTCCCAGCAAAGAAGGTCGCTCTACATTAGTAAGCTTTTCGAAGACCGACAGGAAAACGAACTGGCATACATACAATAAATATAGATAAGTAGGTGATCTCACACGCCAGCAGACTGACAGAAGGACATAGGTAACACAGAAGTAGATAATAAGAGAAACGGATAAATTTACTTAGGTATATAGTTTGAAAACAAAGAACAATAATCTCTCTCTCTCTCTTTCTCTCTCTCTCTCTCTCTCTCTCTCTCTCTCACACACACACACACACACACACACACACACACACTTTTTGTTGCGTGTGCCAGTAGCAGCATATTTTTCAGCCCATGCATGTCTCTCTCATTACCTCCAGTGTGGCAACAAATTCTCTTGTTTGTGTTGGCTTGTCTTTGTCAATGCATGATCTTGAGAAAATCGCTTCTTAATGTTTTACCTGTTAGAATTTGGACCGAGATGGAATGGCTAAAGCAGAGAGAGTTTTCAGATTACGCTTTAAAAAACAACACTATTTCTCGAGGGGATATTTATTTTGTCAGTTTAAATCTTGTCTTTGACGGTGGACTGATATAGAATACAAGGCCACAGCTAAGCAGGAAGTACAAAAACTTTCCTATGTGCGCCCATGATTTTGTGAGAACTGTGGATTATTATGTTAAATGATAGCGAAGATGTATTTAATGTGTTATCAAAAAGATTTGTGTTGTACTTCCATTGGTATTGTTGAACAACTGCTGTAAACGACTAGTTTTGCTTCTGTTGTCCCAGCTCCATCTTGTACTATTTCTGTCTATCTATTTATAGGTAAATAATCCCGTGAGGGGTGCTCGTCTGACTTTGATATAGGCTAGTTGTTTTACGAGGAGGGGGCGCTAACCCTCCTCCAACCCACTTGTTGGCACGTAGGGAACACGTATGGGTTGGTTGTATTGGTACCACCCAGCGTTGTAAATGGTTTCCTGGCTTGCAGGGAACGATTAGGCTTGTCATTCAATGTACTGCTACCTGAAGAAGAAAGAAGAGTAATAAAAAGTGACAGGAAAGTTGGGACCAGTAGGAAGAGAGGAGGACAGACACAGAAAAAGAATGTTAAGGTGAAGGAAGAAGTAAGCAGCACTACAAGTGAGTGGATTATTGTCGCCACCACCTACCACCTATGTACTATTTCAATAGTATTAAATAAAGCAAACAAACTACTAATGTGAAACTACTAGTGGAATAGCAGCACTGATGTCATTGCTCCTGTTCTTCTGAGCCAAAGAAATTTCTATATACTTTGTGCTGAAAAATGTGCTGAGGTGGGCTGAAAAACGATATCTGCTTCAGAAAAAACGTGGGATAGAATGAATAATTGTGTTCATTGTATTCTGGGAGTTATCGAGGCGTGAAATATTTAGGTGGCGTGATGTGCAAGGATCATAGAGTAAAGCAATGAAGTGAAAGAAAGTGTGCATCAGGGAAGGGAATTGCAAGCACAAGGGAGGCAGTTATAAGGAAGATGGAATTGAGTTAGGAAGTCATCAAACAATTGCAAACCAGAACTGTGATCTCCATCATAATGTATGGAAGTGAAGTTTGGAATTTTATCGAGGACAGAAGTCAAGAGCGAAGGGAATGCAAACGATTTTTTTTAGAGGAGCATGTGGGGTTACGTGGAGACAGGCAGATAAATGAGGAAGTTCCAAACAGTTGCTGTGCTGACATGGCTGTGCTGAAAATATGAGGGACGTGGAGATGATCTGGCCTCGTGGAGAGAATGCAGAATAAGAGAATAACCAGGAAAGTTTATGTGAGTGAGGAGGAAAATGCTAGAGGGGAGAGGGAGACCGAGGAAGAGATGGAGTGATGGGGTGGATAGATTTATAAGTGAGGATAGTGTGAGCTCGTTGGAGAGCAACTTGATGGCTAAGGATAGGGTGACATGGAGTTAACTGCTTTATGTGAACCCTTTTACTAGAACTAAGGCATCTTGCTTGATATATTACCAGACAGATAGTATTCCCCCCGTCCCTCCTCTCTCTCTCTCTCTCTCTCTCTCTCTCTCTCTCTCTTTCTCTCTCAATAAGGTATCCTAGTTTTCCTCTGTATCTTTACTCTCCTCTCTCGTTTCCTCCACTCCATTTCCCTCCCTCCTGATTCACCTCGTCATCTATAACTCGGCTCCAAGTTTATCCTTTTTCTGAAGTCGGCTGCCTTGTTTTACGGTGTTGTATCTCTTTGGTGTGCGAGGTTATTGTCTTTCTCCAGAGGCTGCTGTACACTCGGTAAGGCAATGTTTGTACAGTGAAGGCATTTTAAGTTCTCGGCACTTATTTTACGGACAGTATTTTCTCCGAATGGATTCAGATTTCTCTTCACTCAGTTTTCTCCTCTGCCTGCTTCTTTCAACTTTTCATAGTTTTCATATTTTTGACGTAGATAGTTCTTTAAACATCCCCTCTCGTCCGCCACACTTCTCCTTTGCCTTCTTTTGCTTTATAGGCTATATATTTTCTTGTCCATCCATATTCGCCTTCGATGTTCCACATTTTTTTTTTTTACTTCCCATTACCCTTGCTCTCTACCATTCTCCTACATAGAATATATTAGCTATTCCCAAGCAACACATCCGATTCTGCATTTAAATCAGATCTGCCATATTCCATGTTTGTCTGCTCATCATCTATTGCATTTTTATTCCAAGATTTTCGTTGTCCTTTCTTTAAACGCTTCTTGCCCCAGTATGTTTAGAGGTTGAAGCGTTTTTTTAATTAGTTACCTTCAGTTTCAGCCACTGCTTATATTTCCGTCGGTTTCACTTCTATATCTAACTATCTTGTTCATTTATTTTTAGGTGACATCCTTTCACCGCTAAATATTAATATAAATGAAAAAAAAAAATTGTTTGGAGTTGCCTCTGGTTCTGCTTGCTTCCCTCACACACTCCATTTTCTTTTTTCTGCCTTCTTTTCATCCTTCTATATTTCATGTCGCCTCTTCCTGTTATCAATATTTATCCTTTCACCCTCCCTTTCTCTTTTTCTCTCGCAAAATAGTTATCCCAATATTCTCTCTCTCTCTCTCTCTCTCTCTCTCTCTCTCTTTCAATAAATGTTCTATACTGTAGATGATAAAATAGGTACTGACGGGAACGACTGTAAAAATTGGGAAGTGGAGATTGGAGTGACCTTGAAAAATAGTTATACCAAAAAAAAAAAAAAAAAAAATGGATTGGCACAATAATACATAATGCATCCAAGGTACTGTAGAAATTTCTCCTGATGGTGCTTGGGAACTTGGAGTCTGGAAGTCTTTAGTGTACCGTCTCGGAGTCTTTAGTGTACCGTCTTGCTGTCCCGCAGTCTTTTGTTTACCGTCTTGCGGTCCCGCAGTCTTCAGTGTACCGTCTAGCAGTCTTTAGTGTACCGTCTCGTAGTCTCGGAGTCTTTAGTGTACCGTCTCATTCCTCTCCCTCACCCTCATATCCTTTCATGCTGAATTAAAGTAACTCATCCAGTCTTCCACACACATGACTGAAGTAGTTCGAGGTTCATAACAGATAGTCAGTACAAGTTTCTGGTATAGCTGGTTTCGAAACAGCCACTGAATAGGCTTTGAGGGCTTCGGATATGATGGTCGGAAAGTTACTACACTACGGCGAGTCACACTAGGGTTTAAGCGTCCGCTGGTTTATTTATCCGACTGTACATATCAGCCGGGATGAGGGTTTATATCGTCAGTTAAATTAACCGGTTATTGTCCATACTTAGCTCGTATTTCAACCTGATGTCTGATAAATCCCGTATCTTTTTTCACAGTACAAATCCTCATAAGCTCATTCTCCCGTCACAGCTGCAGTCTAGCCATTTTTAATATTCGTTTTGTCCACGTGACTAGGCCTCAAAAGATAGCAAAGTGGTCAGCTCACAAACTGTTACTGTCCTACTCTCCTTTTGTTTTTCACACTTTTCTTCCCTCATCCCCTCCTAATTTCCTCCCCCTTAAAAAAAAAAAAAAAAAAATGCGACTAGACCTTAACAACTAACATTAGTATATGTGTATGCATGTGTACATAAATAAAATTAACATCTTGAATTTGGCTGTCTGTTACCATGTTTTTTATTTATTCATTTATTTTTATTAGAGGGAACAATCTTGCCGGCTCCTAGCTTTCGGTTCCATCTTCCTTGGATAAAAAAGCAAAGACATTTTACACACACACACACACACACACACACACACACACACACATACAAAGGTGCTCAGCGTGGCGTTACGGGGGCAATATTGGCAGTCCTGTGCTAAAATACTTACAAGAATTTTTGCGTTCCAGATCCAACAATTTACGCCGAGTGGCAAACAGGGGCGTGTGATATTATTTTAAGACCAAGGTTTTGAACACTTTTCTTTTTTTTTCTTATAGCACCCACTGACCCCTTCATTAGTTTCGATAGAGGATTTTTTTTTTATTGCCTTTGTTTTCAGCACACACACACACACACACACACACACACACACACTCGCTGGTGCAGTGGTAACGTTCTCGCTTGCCAACTGATGGACGGGAGTTCGCGCCTCGCTCGGGTTGCGAAAAGTTTCACTGACGAAGTGGGTGGTTACTGTCCCCCTTGAGCAAGGGGACGGGTGTGTGCGTGTGTGAAGGTCACAGCCTTGCCCTTAGATCGGACTATATGAGCTCTCAGCTCCCTTCCGGGAGGGTAAAAGCTGACGATCACGACCATCAAGTGATCCTGACCGACCCGGTAAATTACACACACACACACACATTACAGGACTTTAGCAGTTTTAACTAGAGGGGCACTCAGTGGAGCACGTCTCTTCAACAAGGGCAACGTGATTTCCAAACCACTCTTCATAATGGGTTAGGTTTCCTCATCACTTATTAGGGTTTCGCAAAAAGTGTTTTCCGGATCCAGAATCTGTAATACGATCCGGATCGATCCCAACAGTTAATCGGTTGTTCCCTGGGACATGGGCTGCCTATCCACAAAATTTGGTCCAAAACACTCTTTTAGTTTTGGGGTAATCCTGCTATCAAACAAACAAACAGGAATGAAAAGTTACTTTCCTTGTCGGTGAGAGTAAACCAAGCTAATGGGATTTTGATTTTTCATGAAGGAATTAGAGGCTCTTGGCAGTGAGTTTCGTGACGTTTTATCCTGCTATAATGAATATACTTTTTAATTATACTTTGAAGTAGAACGGCACTGACAAACAATCTGTAATCGCTGCCGCATCACTCTGTTCGGTTAATAAACATACTTGCAGCAAAGAAATATGTAATTCACTCGAGTTGGATGTTGAGGCTGCCACAAAAAGCGTGACCAGAGTGGATTGGCTCCAAGAATTAACATCCACCCAATATTACGCCTCCCGTGCGTGTGTATGAATGCAAATATAATAACAAGCAAATAGAGTACATTTTTTTCTTTTTTGTTTAATATTCAGATCTCTGCGCTTTTACGTTATTGGTATGGGTGTATATTTTACGGATGCACTACTGTTAGACGGTTTTGTCAGGCTTTCCCACCGCAATGACTAGAACAGGGAATGCGAGAACACAGCAGACTGTTACCTGACATGATAAATGCTTCAACATTCAAACTAGAACGTACATTACTATAGTCACGGCGCTTGACTCTGAGGTTGGCATTATCGTACCCTGGCAACCTGTCATTCAATAGTGCGTCCGATTTCGTATCATCTTGTACACGAATCATTATTATGCATAAATATATTATACACGGATATTATTATACACGAACTTATTATGCATGAATCACATGCGTCTCATACACGAAATCAGACGCACTCTTGAGTGGTAGGTTGCCATGGCACGATAACAACAACCTCAGAGCCGCACGCCGTGACTATAGTATTTGCTTTTTCCTGCCACACCCTCGCGGCTATTCACCCAAAGAGGAACAAAATACGGACCAAGAAGACCACTCAGTGAATCAGAAATAGTACTAATAAATATCTTTGCATTAATCAAAATTCTTAAAACATGAGTCTTTAGGGATACGACTGTGCTTCAGATTTTATACGTATTGTACATAACTTTAATGAATATGGACCCTAAACTAGAAATGGGCCTAAAAAGACGTTTTAACGTTTGATTTATATTATTGAAAATTATATATATATATATATATATATATATATATATATATATATATATATATATATATATATATATATATATATATATATATGTGTGTGTGTGTGTGTGTGTGTGTGTGTGTGTGTGGACATAAGAATCTTTAACAATAAGGTTCATGTAGGACCTAATTTCAAACTGATCTCTCAGTAAGCCAATAAATCAATGACAACTGGTTCTAGACTGACCCCTGGGAAGGTTCGGCTTTCAAAGAAATCAGTTTATTTTCCACACACACACTGTTAACTTTTACGCCCTCATCCATACTCTTGGCTACATTCATCATATTCACCTGTATGGTACATATTTTGACAACTTTAAACAAGCCTTTTCTGTCTCTTTCCATATCTATGAGGGTAGCATACAAATTATATTCCTTCTCTAGATATTTTTTCTAGTATACATCTTACAGTTACACTCTGGTCTACACATCCCCTTCCCTTCCTAAAGGCCATTGTTCCTGTCCAATTAGTTTATCAGTTTTCTTCTTCATGCTGTCGATACGTATCCAACTGTACTTTTTCCCTAGCATACTGAGAATACAAATACTTCAATAACTGTCACACACCTCCCTCATGTCTCCTCTGTACAGGGGAGCTTTTACATTTCGTCCCAGTACTCTGACACTCGGCCTTCATTCGAGACCAAGTTGCAATTTTTCAGATCCATTCAGTCACTAGTTCTCCCTTATGCTTCAACATTTTGCCTCACATTTCATCATTTCCTGGTGTAGTCCTAGTTATGACTTCCTTCGGTTCATCGCACCTCTCCTTCCTACTGATCCTTTCCTCCCTGCTCGCCTCGCTTCTTCTCTTAGCCATCCCCTGTCACTTATATTAAAACTTATTAATACTGATTTCGTTCTCTGTATTCAGCAGTTCCATAAAATGCCCTCTTCCTCTAATCATGTTTTTTTTTGTTCACCAGCACTCTAGTATTTTTATTTTTCACCCCATTCTTACCTCAGTTCTCTCTCTCTCTCTCTCTCTCTCTCTCTCTCTCTCTCTCTCAATATAGGGAAGCATGTGAGAGAAGTGAGATATGGTGGTGTATGAGATTTTAGTTACTGGATGGAGAGGTGGCCCAAGAACCAGATGGAGGGAGACTCTCGTGTATTATACAGGTATGCAGAGGCGTACCTTGTCGTGAGAAGGGGTCGTTCTTGAATGAAGACAGAGGAGCATGGAGGATTTATGCCAACACTCCTTCATAAGCGATGCGGTAATAAGCAAAAGTCAGATTAATAGTCACAAATACCCGGTAAATACATATGACGGAAGAAATATAGATAAACAGAGACAGACTGAAACACTGGTAGCAAGACGCGTGGCCCCGGACGTGGCTTGTGAATTTATGGTCGATAATTTCCTGTGTCGCTATAACTCTGGCTTGCTTGTTTCACGGAGTCGCTTTATGTGTGAAACTGAGTGGTGTAGGTCAGGTTGTGTGTGTGTGTGTGTGTGTGTGTGTGTGTGTGTTCATTACGCAGGGATTTTTGGTGAGGTTCATCTCCCTTAAATACACTTAAGATCAAATAAATACTTAAGGAGTCCCCTAGTGAGTCCTAAAAAATATCCCCTAAAATATGTTTATTGTGGCCACCCATCATCCGCTCACTTGATGTAGCGCTGCCTTTAGGTGACTCTACAATGAGTGACAAGGCTATGGCTTCCTGGAACACAGAAGCCATTTACAACCCTGGGTGGTAACCATATAATCAAATAACTGGGTGATGTGGAGACTACTATGGTGCCCCTGTTAACTGGGTGGAGAAAAACAAAAGCAGCGTCCATCCAGGAACCAAGCCTCCATCTTCTTCCCAGCGCTTCGCTGTGGCGAGGCGCTGTCCACCACTCGGAAACATCGGTTCACGGCACTGAACAGCCCTACAGAGAAGATTGATTGCCTGCGGTTGATAGGTCCGCTTAATCAAACAGACCCAGGTTCCTCTACTATTACTACTGCTGCTACAAAGGAAATATTTATTACTTCCGCCAACGAAAGTTCAAGGAGGTTATATATTCACCCCTGTTTGTTTGTCCACATTATATACCAAAAAGTTATTGATGGATTTTAGTTAAATTTTATGGACTAGTGGGCCATTGATCAAGGAATAACGTTAATTAAATTCTGGAGTTGATATGAGCGAGTCCTGTTTGAAGATTTTTTTTTTTGCTTTTTTTTTGGGGGGGAGGGGGCTTCTAGATCTCAAAAGGTTATTGATGGGGTTTTATGAAATTTTGTGGATCTGTGGGTCATGGGCAAGGAAGAGTTTAATAAATTTTGGTGGTAATCTGAGTTGTCTGGTGTAGGTGTTGGCGGAGATATGCGTTGTCTTGAGTGCTGTGTACTTGTTTTAGGTATATGATCATTTAGAAAGAATAAAAATGCAACCTGTATTATTTTCATTTTGAATATTATTACTTAGGAGACACAACAAATAATTTTCATATACAAAATCATATATCAGCAAAGGGTTTAAACGCAAACACACACACACACACACACACACACACACACACACACACACACACACACACACACACGAGTGTGTATGTATATATATATATATATATATATATATATATATATATATATATATATGACCTGTTTTTATCTCTGGACATCACCTGCTCACTTGTGCACGCAACTGCACGCAATATCGCCTTCATACGCAGCTCCAGGGGAGGCATCATCATTATCTATAACCATCATTATCACCACCATCACCATTTTCCTCTTCATCATCATCATCATTAACAAAATACCACTGCTTACACCACCATGATGTGAGCATCATCATAATCACCGTATTAATCATCATTATCAGTATATTATCTTCAAAATACTTACCATCATCGTCCCATCAGAAATATCACCCACATACCTGGTACCAAAAACAATATCAGTAATACTGTGCGAATAAGCGTTGTCTGTTTGTGTCTGTCCGCATTTAACACGATAGGATTTCGACGTGCCATACATCAAAAGACGCGGAATGACAAGCTGACAATGATGGTGTAAATTATAATGGCATGGGGTCAGTTGAGCGCTGGCCAGGAACACTTTTGTGCCCGCTTTTTCGCCAGACATTGGGAACCCACTACAGGTCATACTGCTGGGTAGAATGAGCTGAAAAATCGCCTGGGCATGCTCGTTATGTCAGAGCAGGTCCATGTCAAGTTTGGTGTCAATGTGTGTCTTTGGGACAAGTGATTAGTATTAGAACAGGATCATTACCACCACTGAAATCGTGAAAGCTGGAGTTGTAAATAGAATATAGTACTATCATTAGAGCCTCACCGCAACCATGTCCATCATTCAGGTCATATAATTTCCACAGGTTTAATTGATTCTGAGAAAAACATCAAATGCCACTAGATAAGGATTTACAGCACCCATGAGTTATCAATGATGCAGTGATTTATCTAAATCATTCACTCCGTCTCTTACCCTTTGAGTACAATTTCCACATCCGTTTCTTCCCTGTTGTACCCTTTCAAGCATTTCATCCTCCAAACTTCCATCCTTACTCATCACACTACCCAAGTACTTAAATGCACTCACATATTCCTTTTCTTCATCATTCAGCCTCACTGTGCATTCAGTGACTTCATTTCTCTCGAAGACCATGACTTCATTCTTCCCTACATTGACCTTTAGATTCCGTTTCTTACACGGTCTGCCAAACTCATCCGCACAGCCTTGAAGTTCCCCTTCATCTTCACATAACAATACAGCATCTCCTGCAAACAACAGAACAGGAAGTTTCCAAATGCTCTCCTCTCTTATTAATGCCGCTCCAACATCCACTGCCCTACCTTGTATCTCTTTTGTAATCCCATCTATATACAGAGTAAGCAACCATGGAGAGATGCTGATGCCAAATATTCCGTACTGTACATTAAATCTCAGCCTTTTGACTGTAGTGTCGCCAAGGTTAACGCCTTTAATCCGATGAAGTCTTTTTGTAGTTCGTTATTTGTGTTCTATGGGTGATTTTATTTAACTGGGAATTCACTTTTCGAATTGTGGCGGTTCGGGATAGCTTTCGTTGACTCCATCATTGCACTATTTTTCCTGTAAGATGATTAAAATCGTCTGGAAAGTGCCATAACAAAATACGTCGTTACTCTGAAGAGATAAAAGGGAACAGCAGCGGCAGCAGCAGCAGCAGAAGAAGAAGAAGAAGAAGAAAAAGAAGAAGGGTTTAGAGTGCTAGCTCTAAAATCCTCGGCATAAACAATTTCTAACACATGTTAAGTTTTGTAAGTCGAAACAGAATAATTTTGCATGATAATTCTGTAAAAAGTATGGATGAATTTTAATGGCTGATCTTTGGAGAGAACACAAGAAGGCTGTGGATGCAAACGATCTCTTTTATTTTATGCTGATATCTGTCTATGTAATATACATGTAAATTAGCTAATTTAATTATCATAAGTGAGGGTAATGCAAGCCGTTTAAACTGTAAATCCTTCCCTCTTCCAGACCCCACCAAAGGTCCATAATGCAAATGTACCTTCATTTATTAGCGAGGACTCCGTGTTCCTGGGCCATAAAACCTGAGCGGGGAGATCTACAGTGTCAGCCACGCCGCCTCCACTCACCCACTCTAAATCTTCTCCTCTCGCAACACACACCTTCCTCACCACACCAAGAGGCCTTTACCAACGCGTGTGATAAAGGCTGCCGTCTCGGGTTTGCCAAGAGGGAGTTTCACCCAAAACGACCCCTGCCTGACCCACTCTCATACCCCGAGGTCAAGTATTGTAAACCCTGAATGGGTATATCCAACACAAACCTTCCACAGGGCACAGCAGATGGATTGTCAGGCATCACTGCTATCCCAGTGATACTCTCGCACACGGACACCTTCAGTCTGCATCCTTTGCCTTAAAACATTTATCTTTCTTCTCAATACAGTAAATAGAATGTTATCTCCTGAACGTCTTGACTCGTAACAGCTGATTTTTAAAGTCCACGAAGTCAATCTCTCTCAAGTTAACTGAAAACACACGCTATGGTTTCAGTCTACTGCAAAGAACCCTCGGGTTGGAGAATCCAGCAACCCATGTTAAAGAAAACGGCTGCTAATCAAACACACACAAAACCACATCCAACTATTGTACAAAACAGCATTCCTTTACTTTCTCAATGCACTTTTTGGGCCCATTGTACGTCATTGAGTTCAATAAACTCACTGTCCATCTGTACTGTGCATTACACCATACCCAGGATGATTATGACAGTTCTAATTCTCTCACTTCATCCCCTAATACCTTCCTTTGCACTTAAGCCTGAAGATCTTTAAGGCTGTCTTGGTAGTGTTTTAGAGAGAGAGAGAGAGAGAGAGAGAGAGAGAGAGAGAGTTGGAAACTGTAAGTATGCAGTGAATATACTCCACTTCTGGCTCATTAAATTGCTACTGATCCAGCATGAGTTAGTGCCATTGATTACACCCGCCCTCGCGAAGCTAGAGAGGGTGTTATCTATCGTCTGCCGTTTGTTTGTGTGTGTGTGTGTGTGTGTGTGTGTGTGTGTGTGTGTGTGTGTGTGTGTGTGTGTGTGTGTGTGTGTGTGTGTGTGTGTGTGTGTGTGTGTGTGTTTGTGTGTGTGTGTGTGTGTGTGTGTGTGTGTGTGTGTGTGTGTGTGTGTTTGTGTGTGTGTGTGTGTGTGTGTGTGTGTGTGTGTGTGTGTGTGTGTGTGTGTGTGTGTGTGTGTGTGTGTGTGTGTGTGTGTGTGTGTGTTTGTGTGTGTGTGTGTGTGTGTGTGTGTGTGTGTGTGTGTGTGTGTGTGTGTGTGTGTGTGTGTGTGTGTGTGTGTGTGTGTGTGTGTGTGTGTGTGTGTGTGTGTGTGTGTGTGTGTGTGTGTGTGTGTGTGTGTGTGTGTGGACAAAAGAATTCAAAAATCTTCTATATGATTTTAACCCTACTTTGGGGATAGCTTGAGGGACGGCCAAGAAATTAAGCCTATTTAGTCAGAGGTCAAGGTCATAATATTAGGTCAAAGGCTTATATGGCAATATCAACTTAAACTTTTCTTTTTTATCCGATTTAGACCAAACTTGGTGAAATGTTGAGGATAAGGCAAGAAAAATGGATTCAATTTTGAGAATAATCAGTCAGATGTCAGGGTCAGAAGGCAAGGTCAAAGCCTTTATCGAGTGCCAGTGTGTGAACAAAATATTTAAGACAGTTTTTATCTCATTAGCATCAAACCCGGTGGAAAGTTAAGGGTCGGTCAAAGGGCTGACCAGATGTTTTTTAGAACAACACTTCAGTGGTCAAAGTGACAATGGAGGGTAACTGAAAAAGTCTGTATTCGACTTAGATCCAACACTGCGGAAAAGTTCAAGGTAATTAGGAAAACAGTCAATCGTTAAAATAACTGGGAAAGGTTTAAAATCAAAGTCACAGGATAGGATCAGCTATTACAGTTTCTGATTTAGATAAATCTCGGTAGAGGGGTGAAGGGTCAGGCAAGAAAGAAGTAAATTTTGAGATCATTAGGTCAAAGTCAAATGCTCGGGCTTAAGACAGACTGATAGACGCGGGTGTTGCACTAAGTGCCTGTTTTTTCTTCTTCTTCTTTGTGTTGTTTTTGCCACTCTTATTGTTGCTGGCAGCATGAAGTCAAAACCATCTAGGTACTGAGAAATATTCGAAACTGCAAAATATCTTTCTATCTATCTATTGCCAGACGCCATAATCCCACAAGGGGTGGCCATTTGACTTTGAGCTATTTGTTTTACGGGGAGGGGCACTAACCCTCCACCAACCCACTTGTTGACACGTAGGGAGCACGTATGGTTTGGTTATATGGTTACCACCCAGCGTTGTAAATAGTTTCTTGGTTTACAGGAAACCATTTGGCTTGTCACTCAATGAAAAGCCACCTGTAAAGGAAGGAAAAGCAATAAGGAGTGACAGGAAAGAAGGGAGAATTAGGAAGAGAGGAGGGGAGGCACAGAAAAAGAATGATAAAGGCTAAGGAAGAAGTAGGCTGCACTGCATCAAGTGAGTGGATGATGGTCGCCACCACCTATCTTCAGGGAAATTTAGACGTTACAACTTTTCAAGCTTGAAGGTACTTTCGTTGACTACCATTGTTGTTGTTGTTGTTGATACTGCGTTCTGAGGCTCATCTCGATGTGAATCCTGTTGGCTTAAGGTGAATTTGCCTTTCTCTTACAGTCCTCCTTTCTCCTCTCGGGGGATGGGGAGGTAGCTGAGGGGCGTCTGTATATCTAGGTACTGTACATACCTTCACTACCCAATCATATCAGTGGGAACCACCATGGTTAGTGGTCTGCATTGCTGCCAGTTGTAATACAGATTTTTTTTTTCTATAAGAATCAAGTATTTTTCCTCTATATATGTTGTGCTTGAGCTGGAGTGAGTTGAGGGAGGGAAGGGGAGACACGGAAGGAATGCATGCTGGACAGAGAAGAGTGTGTGAGATGAACTGGTATTGTGATGGATGGTGGGCAAGGCGGAGGTTGTTGGCAGTACATGCTGAGAACAGGGCTTGTTGGTTAGCCAGTAAAAGTGTGAAGAACATTTGGATTGTGGCATAAGGTTTTCTCCAAGAAGAAGTAAAACTAGAAGGAAGAAATAATAAGTAAATTATCTCTTATACCACACTTTGGAAGTAATAGTAACTCTGTGTGTGTGTGTGTGTGTGTGTGTGTGTGTGTGTGTGTGTGTGTGTGTGTGTGTGTGTGTGTGTGTGTGTGTGTGTATTAAATTGCTACGAGATGTCTTCAGTGCTAATTAATGAATATATGAAATATTCGGTGATTGCCTACACCATTCGTGCAGTTGGAGTGATGTCATTTTTGGTGGAAATTACATGGTATTTCCTCCCCGCCCAATACGTCCATTTTGAATACATTAGAGATGAATAAATTTTACTTGTAATTTAACCAGACATGAGATATCGTGTACTGGATTTATTTTCACGATGCAGAAATATACTTTCCGTGCAAGTCCCGACGAAGAGCCTACACGTAGTGGCCCTGTGCTCCCTGGATGGAGTGAAGCTGATGCAGTCCACCTAGAAGCTTAACCTCCTATTCCTACACCTCGCGGTAGGGAAGGATCCTTTTCTGACCTAAGTGAGGCGTTGTCTTCCACGGGGAAGCGTCGGTTGCCTGAACAGTGTATGTACTGTACTTTGCCATTAGGACAGCCCCAAAGAAGCAGTTTTTTATATGGTTGGCTGATCTGTTGGGCCAGACTGACAGGGACTAAGCAACAACTTTCCATGCAGGTCACCCTCACTGCATTCGATATTTCTGTATGTTTGTGTACTATGCAGGAGAGATATAGTCTTATTTCTATCACTATTAGATAAATACGTCTTAACCTAGGTATTTGTAGCCAGGACATTTGTCATCTTTGATTTCTGCTACATTGCAGATGACAGTCATGATCTATATTTTCTTATTTTAGAGGTGCTTGAAAGGGGATAATGATGGTGACGATGATAATGATGATGATGATGATGACGATATTTATGAAGAAGATGATGATGATGATGACTGTACATCTTTATGACAAATATGAAATAAACTCAGTCCATTTCGCCTCAACATTGGTTCGTGTGACGTTCATAAATAAGAGAACCTGATGGGCGTGTGAAATCAACAGAGCGAGATCAGTACACGGCTGTTAACATAGAAATGATGCTACCTGGCTGGTCTATCTATCTAACTATGTATTGCCAGACACCTTAATCCCGTAAGGGGTGGCCATAAACAAATCGCCACCATGACGCCCTTGCCTCCCCCCCATTTCATTGCCCTGCTCCCAGCTCACACACCTCTCTCCCATATACCTGGCTGGTGTTGCTGTAATTACCAACACGCATTACCTGCCTGTTTTTTTTTTTTTTTATGCGAGGAAGAAGGAACCAAAGGCCATGAGCCCGCAGTAACAGTTCCCTCCAAGAGAAAAACGAAATACAATAGAGAGCCAAATTCAAGACCGATCATTTTGAGATGCCCGGACACACTGCGTTTGAAAGACTGGAGATCATAGGCAGCAGGAAATACAGACAGAGGGAGACAGTTCCAGAGCTGACCTGTTGCATAAATGAAAGACTGGGAGTAACGGTTAACTCTTGCATTAGAGAGTTGGACAGAAAAGGGATGAGAGTTTGCTGCCAGACGAGTGCTACACGCCCGTCGTAGAGGTGGAGGAATGCAAGCAGACAGTTCAGAGGAGCAGTGACCATTAAAGTAGCGATAAAAAAGAGATAAAGATGCAACAGTGCGGCGAAAAGACAGAGGTTGAAGGGAGTCAGTAAGAGGAGGAGAGTTAATGAGACGAAAAGTCTCCTTCCTGAGGCACTGGCATACTGCACCTCTCTCTCTCTCTCTCTCTCTCTCTCTCTCTCTCTCTCTCTCTCTCTCTCTCCAGACTCATTTCCCTTTGGTTTCACGTTACATTCGTCCCCTCGTTTCAAGCCAGCTTATTTTCCCCCAGATCGACCAGTAAATTTATTGTCTTTGGTTCATTTCAGCAGTACTATTTTTTTTTTTTTAACTCACCATTAGCTTTACACTTTGACGCATTTAGGGGGTATCGAAATTCTCACCAGTCAGCAAATACGGTTTTCTTTATAACTTTACTTTTATGCACTATTCACTTACCTCACCTCCATTTCCATTCATGCATGGTGTATCACTCGCCTCCTATTCCACTGGTCTTTCTGTTCACATTATTTCTTCACAGTGTCCAGTTTACCCACCGACATTTCCATTCATATTCCACTTAACACTGTCCACTTACCTCACTCCTCTCTTCATTCATATTATTTCTCAGCCTCGCTCACTTGGCCCATCCCAACTGCCACTCAGTTTATTTCTTCACAATATCCACCTACCTCACTCTCCTTCCCATTCATGATATTTGTTAGGACTTTTCACTCCCTCTACTCCAAGTTCTGTTCATAGTGTTTCTGACAATATCCATTTACTAAACCCACATTTCTTTATATATATCTATCTGTCTACCTATCTAGCTATCTAGTTCTGTATCTATCTATCTACTGCATCTATCTATAAACATTTTCCCAGTTTCACTATTCTTCACATTTGTCGTTCCAAACCCAACTTTTTTCCTGGAAACTCCTCCCCAGACCGCCTTGTTCCTCGATTTTTTTTACACTTTGTCAATTTCTTATTCTAAGAATCTCGAAGTTGTTGAAGCACTGGAATAATTCATCTCAGACGATATTAATTATTCAGATATGAGCCATGAAATGTGTAGATGTCCGTGGCAGACTAATAAATTACTTGGGGAAATTATGTTTCTCCACACCATCCACCTGTCTGTCATACATATCAATACCCTTCCTCCCTCACCTGCAGTAACATCTCTCTCTTCCCTCTCTCACCTAACAACTCTCTCTTCTCTCCCTAACCTAACACCTCTCTTTTCTCTCTGTCACCTAACACCTCTCTCTTCCTCCCTCACCTGGCACCTCTCTCATCCCTCCCTCACCTAATACCTCTCTCTTTCCTCCCTCACCCCAACACCTCTCTCTTCCTTCCCCCAACTAACACCTCTGTGTTCCCTCTCTCACCCAATACCTCTCTCTTCCTCTTCGCCTAACAACTCTCTCTTCTCTCCCTACCTAACACTTCCATCTTTTCTTATTAACACCCCTTCTCTTTTTTCATCACCAGTTTAGCTCTCCTCTGTCCTTCTGCCTCTATCGCGCTCCCTAGATTCCTTTTCTTTCAACACACATACCGTTCATCACATATTTCACTGTGAATGGATGATGAGCGCCCCTTCTTACGACAATATATATCTATATCTATATCTATATCCATATCTATCTATTTACCTATCTGATATATATATATATATATATATATATATATATATATATATATATATATATATATATATATATATATATATATATATATATATATGTATGTACAATATATGTATAAAAATATATACATATATGTAATATATATAATACAATATATATAATACACATATTATATATATATATATATATATATATATATCTATAACTATCTAACTATATATATATATATATATATATATACATATATCAATCTATCTATCTCTATCTATCTATCTATCTATCTATCTATCTATATATATATATATATATATATATATAAAATAGGGCTGAGTGCAAGAAGGGCGAATGTCAAAAATTGCTCATATGGAGATAAGGGTACCAGGGAGCTTGTAAAATATAGGTCTTTCAGTGCTCCAAAGGCCAATGTCGCCAGAGTCTTAGGGAGGATGCTATGACACAACTAGAAGACGGACCACGGAAACTTGCGCCCAAAAAGTTGAAGGACCTGACTGATCTCCTCCCTCTGATTTCTGCTGGAAGTAGACATTCCTACAGGAGCCTACAGGCAGCGGGTGGTGTAGATGATGATTATTTAGATGATGACACCAGAGTGTAATTTCTCACTAGTCTTTAAATGCTGAAAAAGGATTTTCTTAAAATTTTTGGAGATGTGGCTGATGTTTGAATTCAGGAATGATTTTTATGAAGAAAATATATAATTTTCGAATATGGAAATTACACTTAAGTAAATTTAAAATTCAGTTAAAAACATGTAACAATAATTTTATTTAAAAAATGTGCTAATTATTACCGAATAGGAAAAAATTATCAATGTCATAGGAAAATACTCTCTCTCTCTCTCTCTCTCTCTCTCTCCCTATATATATATATATATATATATATATATATATATATATATATATATATATATATATTTACAAAGCTGCTTTTAGTACTGAAAAAGGCATATGTGATTGCTACTTGACTTAAATAGCATTGAAAAAATTACTTTTGTCTCTTCATCTTACATGAATTTTAGTAAACTCAAACTTTAAACGCACATTTCTCAAAACCTCTTTTTTTGACATTGGCCCTTCTTGCATTGAGCCCTATAATATATATATATATATATATATATATATATATATGTGTGTGTGTGTGTGTGTGTGTGTGTGTGTGTGTCTGTGTCTGTGTCTGTGTGTGTGTGTCTGTGTGTGTACACTATATATGTAATAAATATATATATACAATACATATTTAACACACACATATATATATATATATATATATATATATATATATATATATATATATATATATATATATATATATATATATATATACACATAATTTTAATCTGGAATGCAGGGGACATTGGGATTTCCGGATTAACTAAAATTCCGGACTGGTGGAAAGGCTCTCTGAACAGCCCCTTAAACACCTCCCAAACATTTAAGAAATAAATAAAATTACAGTAATACGATCTTTTTCCAACTCACTCGTTAAGTGTGTTGCAGGTGTATTACAGGTAAATCCAAGGCATCAGTAGTGTAATAATGCACATTAACCCTAGGGGTCATAGGTACAATACTGTACCATACTCCACCTCTGTATACAGTACAGTACAGTACAGTAGTAAACAATATTTCACTTACACAGTAACTTATACTTATTTTATCTGGATTTACTTTATTCACTTTTCCTTTGCTTGGTGTGGTTGTGAAAGCCATCATGAGTCGCAATATGCAAGAATTCCGGGAGTAAACCATGTTAAAGCTTTGTAGCCAACATATTTATATATGTAACTCTTAATTCTTGTAATAGGTGAGTCGAGTTAATTGAAGAGCAGGAGGAGTTAAAGATGAATACAGGGAGTTGATCTTGATTTATTATCTTCAGAGAAAGTCTAAGTTGAGCAACGTATGTATTACAGAGACTTAATATACTAAGTAAGTCTAGTTGGACCCCTCTTCTTATTCACTCTCTCCACTACCTGTCGGTTCTATGGCTAACCTCCTTCTGAGCTCGCTTCCTAAATTCTGGTGTAGCAGGGGTTGTGTCACGTGTGTTACACTGTTGTTGAAATGTTCTAGAAGCCTGTGTGTGAGTATGTGTGTATGTGTGTGTATGGTCACGAGGCATTGTTTGTGTGCCTATCAAGCATTCCTTGAGTTAGAGTGTGTAAGCATGTTTACCATTGCTCGATTCTCGCAGACACACTACCTATCTCATCCCCTGACTTGCTGCTTCTATCTGTCTGTCTATCTATCTATCTATTTAACTATCTATCTATCCATCATGCAATCTAATATGATTTGTATTTATATAATATGGAGTCCTGACATTGCTCGGTCACGCCGCTTGAGGTCCTCCGACAGCAATCATCAGTGACATATGCTAATCTATTAATACATAATAGTCTTCTTCTTAATTCTTAATACATAATATTGATTACAATATTGTATAGGTATAATATTGTAATGATCAAGTAATAATACATTTTAAACAAGTTGTATACATAAATGAATATGGTTAAACTGGTTATTGTATTACATCTTGTAAAATGTGTATGTACAGTATAATAGTAATATGCATCTATTAAAAAAAAAAATAGTTCAAAGTTAAGATTATGGTAAGAGTTATTAATATTTCATATTGAGATAATGTTACTTGTATACTCCTATATCATGGGTCATTCTTCTTCTTCTTCTTTATATATATATATATATATATATATATATATATATATATATATATATATATATATATATATATATATATATATATAAAAATTAATACTACTTGTATATACAAAATATGTACACTTCATACAGGGGGGTTGGTGTGGATGCTAATTCTAACCCCACTAAATACTGACTCCAAATTTGCAATTCTTGCATGCATTCTGTGCATTGCGAACAGCACTACTGCAAATACAATACAGAAGATTATAAAGACAGTAGGTGCTGGGCTATACACATAGTATGGGTTGATCATACTCAAACTCAAATCATCCTAGGGCTTCATTGTTTCATTGATCAGTTGCATAGTTTCAAACTTAGGTGAGGTCAAGTTAATACTTGTGCTCATGTTTAAGTCCAAATCAGGCAGTGGGTGGAAATGTTTGTGTGTATGATTGAGGATGGCGTAGTGATTGATGGTGGATAAAGTGGACATGGATGGTGTAAATACCGCACAGTAGTCTGGTGCTATGTATAATCCTGATGCTGAAGTATGAGATGGTGGTATATCTGGACAGACTATGTAAACTGATGTGTTATGAGTGAAATAAAAAAACTGTGAGTGTCCGATGCGTTGATGGTGTACAAGCTTATCTGGAGCAAAAGTGAAATTGCAATGATTATGAATATTGAGATTTCCTATGATAGCCATTTCACAAGGGACTGTATCAGTAGGCTGAAACGTGAAAATATACGCAGGACAAAGGTGAACTGATATAAGGATGTGCGGCACTTTCGTTCAATCGTTGATTCACTTGCGAAAGTGACAGTGTTCCGTCTCTTGGAGACCATGATGAATTCGGTGTCTGTGTTGATGTTGATGATGACCAAAGTGTTATTATTCTTAGAAGGGAAGGGGTGTATTTGGTATACTGTGAACAGGTCATCAGTTATGAATGGTACATGAACTATTACTGATGTTGGTGTTAGTGTTGCTTCTAAATATGGATAATATTGCATGAAATCCCTACTTCGGAACAAAAGCTTCAATTTATGTTTATGTATGCCTTGACTAATTATCTGACGTAGCTCATGAACTGGAAGTAAGTCATTTGTGATCTTGCATTCACCGGCATTCGAAATTCCTTGCATAAGTGCCCTGTAACGAACTCTAGTGTTGTCTAACTGGAGAAGAATTGTGTCAATGTGTTCCGTGATGATGGAGAAGTGTTGGAAAAGTGTTATGTTACCTTCCATGTCATTTATTTTATCTACACTTTCGAGCGCTATGTTTTCCGCCTTTTTCAGATTTTTCACAATTATCTTCATGGCTGAGTTATGTCCTGTGATGAAATTATCTTGGTTCTCATTGGTCTTGCGATATTTTCTAGATAAGAAGGTAATTCATATAAGTAATCCAGATTTATTTCAGTACTCATGACATCTTTCACGATTGACGTCGTGGCCGTTGGAGCTATGAGGCATCCTTGCCGTACTATGTGTTGGGGGTCTAAGTGAGCATATCCTCTTGCTATGTAGAGGAGAATCCATACCATAAGGCCCTTCATCGTTACCTACCGACAAAAAAAATCTATTAATTTTCTGATATGGTCATGCTGTGGTCGATGATAGTGATGATGTGCGTTACGGTTGAAACGTAGAACAATAACTTGATTGTTATTTCATTTATAGGAGTTTAAATCGATATTTAAATCTCGTAAATGATGTACTGAAGATTTTATTGGAACAGTTGCACCTATGTTTGATTGTTTGGTATATGACCTTAATTTATTTTTGTAATTATTGTTGTTTTCTTGATTGGTTTCATGAGTTACATTCGCTTGTTCGGTTGTATCCGAGGCTGAATAATTATTGGATAGTTCCCCTGAAACTCGTTTTAAATGGTCAGTATGAACTTGTTTCTCTTCGCCACTTGACAGTGACTTAATTAAAACTTTGTTTGCTTTTATGTTAATTACTCTGTATGGGCCCTCATATTTGGGGGATAATTTATTCTCTCGTATGAATGATACCATAAACAATGTCTCCTAAGCTGATATGCGAATCTCTTGCCTTTTTATTAAATGCCTCCGTCATTTCTTCCTTGGATATCGTCAATTGTTTTTTTACTCTTTTGTGTATGTCCTGGAATTCACGTAAACGGAGTTTAATCATTGTAATTGTATGTGGGCAGACTGTCACCTTCTAGGAGCTCATATGGTAGTTTTTTATCTGTCCCATATATAATGAAATGTGGTGCGTCACCTATGGATTTATTTATAGATCCATTAATTGAGGCTTCTACACTAGGAATCCAATAGTCCCAGCTTGCATAATTTTCATTGAGAATGTGTCGTAGCACATCTAATACTTTTTTGTTTTGTCTCTCTACTAACCCATTAGAAGCTGGGTGATAGGCTAAAACTTTAACCTTTTTGATGTATTGTTTACATATTTCTTGTAAGATATCAGAATTACATTCTCCTCCATTGTCACTTATTAGTACCTTTGGGGTAGTAAAGCGACATATTATATTATCTATTATTGCCTTTGCTACTGTCTCTGCTGTTTTATCTTTAATTGGAGCTAAAATTACATAACGGGAAAATGGTCCGTTGCTACGAATAGGTATTGGTTATTATTGTATGATAATGGCATCTTGAGTAAATCAACGGCGACAACGTCCCATGGTTGATGTGGTACAGGGTAATTACCCATCGGTGCTGGTGAAATTGGGTATTCTTTGTGTTTTGCACATGATTCGCATCTGTCTATATGATTGTTTATATCTTTTCGTAATGAAGGCTAGTAATATAACAGCTGGGCTTGTTTGAATGTCCTATCCTTTCCATGATGTCCTGCATGTGGGCTATCGTGTATCGCTCGTAATACCTGAGGTATCATGTAATTAGGTACTACCAATTGGTTAGTGTTTCTTTGGCGTTTTGGTTGTTTCGGGTTGATCTTGTATAAAGTACTGTATTATTGACTATTGTGAATTGTTCGAGTGGTACATGCAGTTTGGGTAATTGTATGTCATCTCCACTTTCTAACTTGTATATAACTTTACACCATATTGGGTCAAGTCTTTGTGCTTTTGCGATATCATCGTGGTTTGGGATGTCCCCTTTGAGATCAATGCCGCGACCTGAATTGTGTTCGGGTTCCTAGATAATGCGTCGGCTACTATATTCATTTTGCCTTGTACAGTATAGAGTGTATATTTACATTGTAGTTTTCGATTGTACATTTCCATCTTACTCTCCTCCCAGAGAGGAGTTTTTCTTTAAACATACCCACCAGTGGTTTATGGTCGGTGAATAAGTGTATTTCGTAACCATATACCAAATCTCGAAACTTTTGTAATGCAAAAACCACTGCAAGTGCCTCTAAGTTTGTAGTGCAATAATTTTTTTCTACAACTTTTGTTTGTCTGCTGGCAAAAGCAATTGGTTGATTCTTTCCTCTATTATCTTCCTGCATCAGTACAGCCCCTAATCCTTTAAATGATGCATCTGTCCAGATAATAATGATTTTGTGAAATCCGGATATGACAAACAAGGTGCATTTGTTAGTTTAAGTTTTAGTTTTGTAAATGCTTGTTTTTGTTCTTCTTCCCATTGGAATATAGCATCTTTTTTGAGTAGTTGGAATAGAGGAAAGGCTATATGAGAGAATTGTTGTACGAATGACCTATAGTACCCAGCTAGACCTAAAAATTGTCTTACTTCGTCAGTCGTAGTGGGTTCAGGAAAATCTCTCACTGCTTGTATTTTGCCATTAGTGGTGTGAATACCATTAGAACTTAATTTGTGGCCTAAGAAATTTATTTCCTTAAAGCAACATTTGCATTTAGAAAGCTTAATTTTTAAACCAGCATCACCAAGCTTTTGTAAGAGTAAGTTTAATTTCTTGATATGTCCTGTGATATCTTTCGTTGCGATTATAATATCGTCAAGATAAATAAATATTCCTTGTCCTAAAATTCTGGACAATACGTAATTCATAAGACGCTGGAATGTGCCCAGGGCTGTCCTCAGTCCCATGGGCATCCTTCTATATTGATAGTGTCCTCAATTTGTGGAAAAGGCAGTGTATTTACGTGATTCCTGTACAACCGGAATTTGGTAATAACCATTTAGTAGATCAATCATGGACAATACATTATTTTCTGGTCCAATATTCTGTAGGACGTCGCTTAGCAATGGCATGGGAAATCAGTCTGGGATTGTGTGATTGTTTAGTTTACGGTAATCTACTACCGTACGTATTTCTCCATTTCGGTTGGGCACGAAGAATAATGGGGCATTCCACGGGGAGACTGATGACTCAATAATTCCAAGTTTTAACATTCATCGACATACTGGTTTGCAAGCGTACGCTGAGATTCGGTAGGCTTGTACGAAGATTGGTGGTGTTTCTGGGTGCACATTAATCTTGTGATTAATCAGTTTAGTACACCCTAATTGTTCTCCGGGTAATGCTACAGTGTCCCTGTGTGTTTCCAGAAGAGTTAACAAATAATTTTCTTCATCAAATTCACCTGAATGAATTAAATTCTCTTTTATGCTTTCTCTATCCATAGATTTTATCTCACTTGTCACTCCAGCTACAACTATTTCCTTCACAGGGACGGGACATTTTTCAATATTAACTATGCAAGTCCCCTTTTTCAACTGTACTTCACGATTCATGTGATTAATTATGAATATCTGAGTTTGCCCTTCGTCGTTCATCTGACATAATGCGTTTTCTACCGACAATCCCATCACTTTGCATAATTCTTCTAAGACAAGGACAGTATTATTCCGTAATTTGCTCTTTATGGTAACTTTCATATAGGAATTAGGTGGTATAACTAAATCATTGGTGAGATGGACGGGAAAAACTGATAAATCAGTACTGTTACCTGGGTCTTTAATCATAGAGGCTGGGGCTGGTGGTGTGAGTGGATCTATACACTCATCTGTTTGTGTATGTTTGTTTAAGCTTTTAATATTACCAATTCTTTTCGGTTCCCTTGACTAATCGGTGAGGGCTCTGATGGTATTTCCTCTATGAATTCATTGTCAAAGTGTATTCCATTCATTTGTGGGAGTAAAGTTATTTTCTCTGTTCTCATGCATCTTAAGCCCAGTAACATGTGAGCTTTAATTGCTAAGTTTTCAACGATATAGAAAAATGCAGAGAATGGTCTTGTAGTCTCTGTGAAACTGATATTTAACCTTATCATACCTTTTACTGTGATTTTTTTTTCCATCTACTGTATATAAATCTAATTCAGATTCTTCCAGAAAAGTTACTTCTTATTTCTAAAAATTCTATTTATTTCTTTTTGTGTTATTAAGTTCACTGGAAAGCCTGTGTCTAAAAATAAGGAAACTTTTTGATCCTCACATACAGCTGGTATCAAGATACACTCATTTCCCAATATGCCTCCTATGTGAATTTTAGACTTGCTTTTCTTTACGTTTGTTCGTTTTTTTGTCATGACTTGGTCTTCCCCCGATTTGAACATAGACACTAATTTTTCTACTGTTTTGCAGATACTGGTCCAGTGCCCTTGGCACCGATGATGTCTACAGAATGGACCAAATCCTTGTCTTTTGTCTATCCTCTTTTGTTTTGATAAAGCATTCATTCCTAGTGTGTCCTGAGTTTGCACAATAATGACAGAGAATGGACCTATCTCTTGACTGTGATCTACGAGGTGACTTCCCATATTAAGTGGTGTCTGTGGCGCGAGATCTGCCACCATTTAATGTTAAAGCTTTGTAGCCAACATTTTTATATATGTAACTCTTAATTCTTGTCATAGGTGAGTCGAGTTAATTGAAGAGCAGGAGGAGTTAAAGATGAATACAGGGAGTTGATTTATTATCTTCAGAGAGAGTCTAAGTTGAGCAACGTATGTATTACAGAGACTTAATATACTAAGTAAGTCTAGTTGGACCCCTCTTCTTATTCACTCTCTCCACTACCTGTCGGTTCTATGGCTAACCTCCTTCTGAGTTCTGCTTCCTAAATTCTGGTGTAGCAGGGGTCGTGTCACGTGTGTTACACTGTTGTTGAAATGTTCTAGAAGCCTGTGTGTGAGTATGTGTGTATGTGTGTGTATGGTCACGAGGCATTGTTCGTGTGCCTATCAAGCATTCCTTGAGTTAGAGCGTGTAAGCATGTTTACCATTGCTCGATTCTCGCAGACACACTACCTATCTCATCCCCTGACTTGCAGCTTCTATCTGTCTGTCTATCTATCTATCTATTTAACTATCTATCTATCCATCATGCTATCTAATATGATTTGTATTTAAAATATGGAGTCCTGACATCCACACTGGGAAAGGTGCAGTGGCAGACTACAAGCCTAGCTACATGCGGGACTTTGTGAGTGGTGGCGTGGGTACGAAAATGGACGGTAGGCTCAACCGTACTGTCATATTTTCCCCCTGATAGTTGAGAATATAAATTCTTAACCATCAGGCTTTCCAAACCATCAGATTCCTAATTAAAGAAATTTGACTGTGTGTGTGTGTGTGTGTGTGTGTGTGTGTGTGTGTGTGTGTGTGTGTATAAACATATCTATATCTATATATCTCTATGTATATCTATCTATCTATATCTGTATCTATCTATATCTGTCTGTCTATATCTGTATCTATCTATCTATCTATCTATCTATATATATATATATATATATATATATAGATATATATATATATATATATATATATATATATATATATATATATATATATATATATATATATATATATATATATATATATATAGAATCTAGGATAAACGGATGTTTATAAAGGGTAGACCGTGGATAAGGCTGTAGGCAGGGTGTGTCACCCGCTGGCCACAGGGCATCTCAGGGGGGTCCAAGGCATCACCGGTATCCATGGCCAAATTTTTACCTTTGGCAGCTCCAAGTACCCATGTTTGTGCCAGCAGTAAACTCCAACCAGTCCTTGCATTTATACTCTACTGTTTGAAATCCATTTGGAATACTTTAACGCACTATGCTGCCAAGCATCTCTTATTGTATGCTAGTGCTTGCCTCCAGACATTTGCGGGACTAGCTAACAGCCTTTCCATCACGAAATGTTTGCAAATACCATTATCTTCGTTTTAGTGCCGTTATTGAGCTCATACTGACCATTCTGACCAGAAAGACGAAACAACTATTGCCGCACACTCCTGCGTGTCGTGATTTCCGACAATATCGCGCCGTCACGTCACGCGCGATTGCCAAAATTTTTGTTTGGCATTTTTTCTGACACTCCCGGGACTTACCCGAACCTAATGCGAAAAGAATTAGGTCGATAGCTATTGCCATTCTCGTGAAAGAAACGAACAAAAGCACAGGCATATACATTTTGGTCTGGTTGAACAAAACCTATTGTAAAGGCAGCCACCTGGTTAATTGTGATAGGAAATGTATTGTTTCATGGTGACAGAAGTGTGATTGTAAGTGAGAGGGATGGAACATGTGGACAAACGTAGAATGCTATGTACAAAGGGTAGACATGTGGGCAAGAGGTGCGTTAGGGAGAAGGGATAACGGTATTTTGGTTTGTGTAATAGATAGAGATGTGGAGGCAGAGGGAGAGGCAGCAGAAAGATGAGCAGTATGACAGCACTCAGTAAGAGTCAAAAGGACATTGTTATATGGCTGCGGATGCCTGTTAACAAAGATGTAAATACGCAGTTTCGGGCTAGCGCAACACGTGATGGTGTTTATTAGTCAGTGACTAGGAGAGAGAGAGAGAGAGAGAGAGAGAGAGAGAGAGAGAGAGAGAGGAATGACTCACTTAAAAAATATATGGGCTGGGCGTACTATAAAGTAAAGGATGTAAAGAAGAAACTGGGTAAGAGATAGGTGGAAAGGAAGGGTATAAAAAGACATATAAATTTGATGGCAGACCCTGTAGGGAATTATAAAGCAACTAACCTGGGATACAAAGTCATTGCGTATTCTGCACAATCACTGTTACCTCATCTCCCCATTTTCACTTATTTTATCTAGCAACCTATAAAGATCTGATGGACATCCAAGTTGAGTGGTGAAAGCTGTCAATAGCATGATACCCTGGCAGCTTTGTAGTTACCAACATGAACCATTCACTGACCATGACGGTGATGCTGTTTGCGCAAATACAGCTGTGGATACGGTACGGGAGAAGAGAATAAATCAACTGAAATTCCACAGAGATCACTTGCATAAAATTTAGATTGTTTGAAAACAAAATACGCGCGACAAATGCCTGCGCTGATGTTAGTGCCACATCAGTAAACAACGTCAGAATTTGCCCTTTACGAGGGACATTATCACGTTTGCCAACAAAGCAGATATCACAACACACATCAACACGTTATCAAAACTTTTCAAATTAGGATGGTAAAGCGCTCATTAACTTTATGAATAACGCTCGTATATTCACAACTAATGTTATGGCCAATTTGGCTGCAGCTGCCCTAAGATTGTATTGTTGCATGTGAGAGAGTCAGGGAAAACAGCTCAACATCCTCACACACCCTTGTTATCTCGCAATTTTCTAACATCATCATCATCATCATCATCACCCCGCCTTATTTTCCCACCGACAGATGGGGTGAGGTGGGGTCCTGAGAGCAAGGAAAAACGAAAACATGATCGAGAAAAGAACTAATCATAATAAAGTAAAGCAGATGTGCAGTTTCTTCTTCTGCACAGAGCGAAAACATGGAAGTTGCTTACCCTCTCCTGTGATGCACATGTTGATTTGATAAAATTACAGTATAATATTAATGTTTTATGTAAAAGTCACATGGGTGCAGTGGTGGCATATGTGAAGGGGTGGTATCCCAGGACACACTCAGCGCGTCATATAGCAGTAGTAATAGTAGTAGTGGTGGTAGTAGTGGTGGTAGTAGTAGTTGTAGCAGTACTAGTAGTAGTAGTAGTAGTAGTAGTTAGAGGATGGGAGCCGTTCTACAACATGTACCAAGATATCAAAGAGATATTTTCTACCCCCATCCCGTATTTTGTATCCTTTTTAAGTTTTGGAGGGAGTGCTGACCCCCTATCTATCTATCTGTATATCTAGGCTGCTTCCCCCAAGGCAAGGGAGGTAGCCTAGCCAAAACAGGACGACACACTCCCAAGCTACTCATCCACTCAAACACATTCATTCGCATCTTTGCCCCAAGGGGAGAAGGGACAGATCCTCACTGCACAACACCACACGAAGGTCAAATACGGAGTGCAGTCAGTGACATCCGTAGCAGGGCCTGACAGCAGAGATGGTTTACCCCTGCCACATCATAATGGACCCATCCCCTTACCTGCACCTGACCTGATCAGCTGATGGACCAAATGAGGGAGAATATCCCCTCAGGGGTGCGTCATCATTTATTCATTTACATTATCTCTCCAATCATTTCTATCACACACAGCCACTCTTCCTTGCTCAACCGTGATCCCTCTCGCATCCAACGCTCTCTTCACACTGTCCATCCATCCTATTCGTGGTCTTCCTCTCAGCCTTACACCTCTCACATCAGATCTAGTTATCTTTTTCACCAGTCGCACATCATCCATAATCTCCATTTGCCCAAACCCTCTGCTCAACTAGATTAGCCATCTCCCGAGCAACTCCAGTTCTTCACACTTCATTTCTCACTCGATCCATACGTGTCACTCCACACATACTCCCAGACACCTCATCTCCATTACATTCAAACTTTTCCTCTCTGCTACACCCATATTCCATGTTTCAGCCCCATATAACGCAGTCGGTACCACTACACTCTCATACAGCCTTCTCTTTACATCCATTCTAAGCAAACGACATTTAAACTTCTTTTTCATTCAACCCAACACCTTTCATATTTCATTCAATCTAAATTTCACTTCTGCATCTATTCTTCCATCCACAGCAACATGTGACCTAAATACTTAAAACACTCTACCTCCTCAAGCAACTCACCGTTCAAAACTATATTCATCCTCCTACCATCTACCAACCTCGTACACTTCATCACTTTAATCTTATTCTCATTTACTTTCAATTTCCTCTTTTCACACACCCTTCCAAAGTCCTCTACCAACTCAGTCTCTCCTCTGAATCAGCCACCAGTACACTATTATCCGCAAACAGCAGCTGCTTCAGATTCCACTCACTACCATCAACATTCACCAGACTCAGACCTCCACCTAAAACTCTTGCATTCACCTCCCTTACAACACCATCCATATAAATATTAAACAACCAATGCGACATCACACATCCCTGCCGCAGACCCACTCTCACAGGAAACCAATCACTCACAGTATTTCCCAGTCTTACTCTGCTATTTACATAAAACCTTTTCACTCCTTTTAGCAGTCTACCATCAAGGCCATACAATCTTCTGTCCACAAAGCCTCCCTATCAGTTCCATCATACGCTTTCTCTAAATCCATGAACGCCCAAAACACATCCTTACCTTTCACTAAATACTTTTCAAACACTTATCTCACGGCAAACACCTGATCCACGCATCCCCTCCCTCTCCTAAAGCCACACTGTTCATCACCAATCACTCCCTCTGTACTCTCTCTAATTCTCTTAATTAGCACTCTACCATACACCTTACCTACAACACTCGGCAGACTTATACCCCTAAAGCTAGTATATTCATACTTATCTCCCTTACATTTATATAACGGACACATACAAGCACTTGCTCAGTCAACTGACACCATACTTTTCACAAAACACACATTCAACAATCTTACTAACCAGTCATCTATAGTCGCTCCACCACCTTTCAGGCATTTCACAACACACCCATCCATACCTGCAGCTTTCCATGTGTTCATCTCCTTTACTGCATCCTGGACTTCCTCCAGCGTGATCAAAGAATCATTTAACTCTCGGAACACATTTATTCCTTGCACCCTTCCATGGAAACATAATTCTGTGTTGAACGATTCCGACACAAGGAGGAAGTTCCTACAGTGTCAGGAAATACTTTGGCATGATCTTCCATCTACCTGAACCTTGGATACAAGTGAAATATTTTCCACCACTAAGAGAGTTCATTGTCCTCGAATTTTTGTACCACAGACGGGTATTGTTTAGTCACCAACATGAATGCTGCCAAGAAGGAACTGGAACAAAAAACTGGGCACCACCAACTGCACCCCCTACAGTCCTCGGCAACACTTTCGAGGCCTGGCCAGTGGCACCTGACACTAGGTGTTCCCCCACTGACTCTAGAGGCAATAAGACGCCCGTCCAGTCTTCACTTCACTACGAAGGGGCTCGCTTCAGTTGAATAAAATATTTTCTTAGTGAACAGAATAAATCGAAAATTATGTCACCGTACTGAGAAGGATAAGATATGGAAACTTTGTTAAAAAATATCATAATTATTATACACCTTACATTGCTCTCTGTTCATGAATTCTATAACTTTTATGCTTTTCCATTTTTTAACTCTGGATGCCTTCCAGTCCGTGTTCTAGTGGAAAAGAAGTTTCTGTTGTTGTTGATGATGATCATGATCATGATCATGTAAGACTGCTTTCGTTCTTGATTTTTTAATACTGTTATCAATGTTTTGTTGTATCTGTGGTCTTACGTTCTTATGCATATTCACGATAATTGTTATTACTTAAATGTGTGTGTGTGTGTGTGTGTGTGTGTGTGTGTGTGTGTGTGTGTGTGTGTGTGTGTGTGTGTGTGTGTGTGTGTGTGTGTGTGTGTTTACCTAATTGTGATATACAGGAAATGTATGTGTGTAAGAGAGACAGGGAGAGAGAGAGAGAGAGCAGAATGGCTTTGTTCTGGGAAGATTCAGCCAGGCGGCGGATAACACGTGCAGGTAATTACAGGAGCACCACTGGCAGCATCACCTTGTTTTAGACACCTGTGTACTGATCTCACTTTGCTGGTCTTTGAAATGGCCCGGGATTCTCTTAGTGATTTACTCTTTTTTTTTTTTTTACAGTCAGTGAAAAAAAAAAAAAAAGAGTAAATGACTCGTATCCATACCTGTCATATACATATCACTCAACACCATCATTACCGTACTATAATCTTCATGCTGTGTCCCAAGCTCATCTAATACAGGGAAAGCTACAGTAGAGTATTGCTCAGCTCTATGAACCACAGTTGATGATAAGCTAAGGGTACAGATATTTCAGTAAATTTAGACACATAATCATAATTATATATCAACATAATTATCACCCAATCCATTTATTGCTTTCTCAGGAATTTGAGGACCCTCGATTTGATTACTTAGTTCCGACATCAAAGGCGAGGTAGGTAGGCCCACATTCCCCTGAGAAACTGTATGTGAGGAATAAACCCCAACCACACCTCAGACAGACACACTTGTAAGGCCCCATCCACTTAGAACATCTTAACCCACTAGACCAACAGGCGTCATTTGGTTGTATGAGTACCAAACAGCATAATAAGTAGCTTCCTAGGTTACAGGCAGCCATTCGAATTGTGACTCAGTGTACAATAACCTGAAAATATTACACATAGCGAGTGTCATAACGATAATAATATAAAAAAATGTTATTGTACTGTGCCCATGCTTATAAAAAACATATGTGCACTATTCTGTTGGCCGGCAGCACAAAAATATTGACTATTTGTGGCTTGTAAAATACACAGTAACATCTGGCATCTTAAGTCTGGTTCAAGTGCAAATAGCTGTAATTTCTGTAAAGGGTTTTTGAATTCGGCGTACTGGTGAGGACGAAGGTGACATTTAAACATAGAAGTACTCCATTTGCACTTGTACTATAAGCACTCCCTGAACATTTCCCATAATCAGTAATAGGTATTCAAAAAGCCTTACAGCAACATAAACAAAAGCATCACAAGTACGATTATTATTGGCTGCTTATTATGCTACATGAGAGAGGATTTGTTTATTTTTTGTTCTAGTTATTCTTCCTCTTGGAGAAAACCTTAAACGTTAATATATATATATATATATATATATATATATATATATATATATATATATATATATATATATATATATATATATATATATATATATATATATATATATATAATTTTCATACCTGCACCTGCCAATCAATTAATCCTGTTCTCAGAGTGTGGTACCAACATCCCCCACCCTGTCCCACCGTTCATCACAGTCCCAGCCCTACCACACGTTCCTCCCGGTCTGTTCATTGCTCTTTTGTAAAGAAGGAATCAAAGAGAGAGCCAACTTTAATTTGCGTTCATTGCGAGATATCTGGCTATATTGCATTGAAAAGATTGAAGAAGGGAGGTACCAGCAAAGGGATATACCGACTGTAGAAGACATTTCCAGAACTGATCTGGTGTTTACATGAATCAGTAAGGGTATCGGTTAATTCCTGTATAAGAATTAGACAGAAAATGGATCAGAGGGAGCTGCTTGACTGGTGCTAAGTGTCAGCTCTATTTGACGAGGGATCCAAGCGGACAAGTCAAAAGATAACTGGCCTCTAATACTCGTATAACAATGACAAAGAGATAAGGATAAATAATGTGGCGAAGAAATAAAGATTGGGGATTATCGTCTAGAAAATCAGAGTTGAGCAGACAAAAAAAAAAAAAAAAAAATGACACCAACATGGTTAGAAGAGCTGCATGTGGAGAGTTACTCAACACAGGAATTACAATACAGACACGGGCTAATAGGACCACTGCATAAAATAAACAGCTTTGCAGGAATCAAGAAAGTACGAAGTCGGCTTAGCACACCCAGTCTCGTGAAATTGGATTTTACAAATTAAGTAATGTGATCTGTTCCTGATAGGTCCTGAGAAAAACATTCTCCGAAAATATTAAGAGATGCTGTGTATTGTTGAATATTAAGAGATATTGTGGAAGATTCTAATGGTCAAAAGATGTGGGAACAGAGTATCATATACAACAAATCTTGTCATATCCAAATCGGAAATGTTTGTCGTCAGATCTTCACTGTATGAAAACCTTATCCCTTGAATGCTGAGGCAACTGCTCTGATAGACGCTGAGGGAAGCAAGTGGAAATGAAGGATGGAGGCATTAATGTACGAGGGGACAGGGTTAGATGTGCAGCTCACAGTATCATTGGTGAGCAGAAGGATGTTGGTGACAGCTATCTGTAGTAAGGCTTCATTGAGAAAGGAGTATCACTGCTGACAGCTTTGGAGGAACAACAGTGGTCATCTACAACAAGAGTTATTGAACGATCACAAAAGAAACTAAAGGCTAAGGCACAGGCAGAAGGATAGAAAATGCCAAAGAGAATTTTGGAGAGTAAAGATTTTTTTTAGATACGATTGAAAATTTTGAAATCTCAAGTACATTGACAAAGATTTCACTGAAGACGTGAAATGAGATGAAACGATCGGCACTGGAGCGCCCCTGGCAGCACCCTTTCTGGCAGTAAGAAAGGTTATGAGAGGAAAGATCCTTCGGAATCTTCCTGATAAGGATAGATTGAAAGACTTCATAATACACGATACTAAAGCAAATTGGCGATAGCTAAAGGGGTAGGGGCGGTCATCATTTTTGGGGACAGCAAAATGTCCAGCAAGAAGAAAGGTATAAGTTGACAGACAAAGCCAAAAGAGTTTACTTAAACAGGACCATCGACGGACCCCATTAGATCCATGCTCCTTATTAGCAGTGAGGAAAGTGCAGATATTTCAGTTACAGGCATGAGGAAGTCATGAGGAGGGGGATGGGAGGATGGCCTCAGAGCCATCTGAAGTGGAATTAGAGAAGAAAATTGGAGTTCATCTTTCTTCGAGAAGAAATAGTTACAAAACTATCACCACAGAAAAGAGTAGGAATAAGAGGATGAATTAAGGTTCTTTGAGAAATCTTTGAGTTCGTGCTAGAAAGAGTGGGAGGAAAATAAATTGGGGTGCTCAGAGCACTCGGAATGAATTACATTATTTTGAGTTTGAAGGAAAAAAAAAAAAACAAGCATGATATTAGGTAGAACTAATAAAAATGTGATTCAAGGTTCAGTTGCCTCAGGTGCATTCTGAAACCCACCTCTTTGCTGTGGACAGCATTAGAGCAAGCATGATATATTTATTTAATTATAATTTTTTTTTTTTTCATTAGTTTGCAGGTAAGAGAAAAGGACTTATATTGCCATGCCTGAGAAAATCATCTTCATAATGAGCAAATTACACTCAGATGGCTTTAGGCCATGAAAACAATAACTACTGCAGGCAAAATAAAAGAAGTGCTGCCAGAAGGCTTTACAATCTGAAATGCCAGAATACTTCTTGGTAGGGTACCAAGCCGTGGGGGAATAGGTTATTGAGATAAAACTGTGATCATAGGAGCCCAAAGGAGAGGAAAAAGTGGGAGAGTATGGTGGAGGTTAATTTTAAGATGATCAAGTATGTTGGGACTCTCACCAAGGCACTCAGGGTTACAAGTAGTTTGCTGTACAAAGCGTTCTGGGTCATTAAGGACAGAAGGGATGTAGGCTTATTCACCAGGTTGATCAGTGAATGGAGAGGAGAGCCAGAGGTGGTCGTTAGCATTTAAATCATTAAAAATGCATTCAAGAAACAAATTGAAACAATGTCTTCCACTTCCACTTTAGAAGTAGAACAGTCACTGAATTTGTATAGTTGGTAGAAATAGGGGACAGGTAATGAACACCGCTATATTTTACTAGAGAATGACAGTGTACTGAATTCTGAAGAATCAATTTCAGGAGCACACTGTTGTATAATAATCCAAGCAACACTCACCTTGGATATAAAATGTGTGTTGAGAAAGTATTAGGATGAAGAGACGGTTTCCAATCAACAGGGTCAGGCAGCTGATTCTTGATATGGAAAAGATGATGGTTTGAGGATGAGAGATGGTGTTCAACAGAAATGAAATTGAAGGAAAGGTCACGAATGCTGCAGAACTTAAAGGAAAGAGTGGACTTTTTTTTTTTTTTTTTTTTCAATTCAAGGAAGAACGAACTAAGGCCAAGAGCCTGCAAATTGGGCCCTCCAAGTAAAAAATAAACAGGACAAGAGAGCCAAATTCAAGAATTGTTCATTTCAAGAAGCCTGGGCACATTGCGTTTTAAAGACTGGAGATCATAGCAAGTAGGAAATACAGATGGAGGGAGACAGTTCCAGAGGTAACCTGTTGCATACATGAAGGACTGGGAGTAATAGTTAACTCTTGCATTAGAGAGTTGGACAGAAAAGGGATGAGGCCTTGTTGCCATATGGGTGCTATGTGCCCGCCGCAGTAGAGGAGGCATGCAAGCAGAGAGTTCAGACGAGCATTGACCACTGATATAGCAACAGAGAAGAGAAAAAGATGCAACAGTACGGCGAGGATGCATAGCCTGAAGGGAGCTAGTAAGAGGAGGAGAGATGATGAGACGAAAAGCTTTTGACTCCGCCTTGTTGAGAAGAGCAGTTGTGGGGAGCCTCCCCACATATGAGAGTTGTACTCTATACAGGGGTGAATAAAACTAGTCACCAGAAGAGAGGCTGATAGTTAGGTAATTTATGGCGCCCTACTATAATAGAATGCCATATTGTATTAATGTTACTCAGAGTATTAAAGTAACTGATATTCACAGCATACGAAGAGTGCATGAAAAGAGTAAACCGTTGCTTCCTAATAAAACAGTGGGGTACTTGCTTCTTTAGAGATTAACAGATATTTTCTTAAACGTCAAAAGACTGAAGTGTGCTGCTTTTCCTTACCAAGGAGTTCTATTCATTCGACTGAAGCCATAACGTTTGTTTCCAGCTGTTGTGGAAAGTGAATTCCATAGAATCTGAGGAAATATGTCATGAGTTAGCCTCCTACTAACATTTTAAAAGCAGTTGTTATGGATCTAATGGATCAGTAGACAGATGAAATTATTCAGGAGATGATATGACGTTGAAAAGAAAGAGGTGATAACTCTTTCGGGCGATGGAGGCAGACTAAAGCTGTTCGCCAGTGAGCTAGTCTTAAGGACAGTGTTAAAGCCCCACAATAAAATTATACTGTGCTGAAAGTTTGTGTTGCGGATACATCCTCCATGTTTACAATACTGAAGCTGTTGATCTGTGTGTGAGTCAGTCTCAGGTCACTGCGATTCAGACAGCCTCTTGCCAAGTCTGGGAGGGTAACCTCTTTTACTCCACCGGTGGAAAAGTCCACTCGACCTGGTGGGAAAGTCGTGTGTTGCGAATGAAAACTTTGAACGGGAAGTGGAGGCTATCTGGCTGACACAGTGCCTCACCCTGCTCGGGTTTTATGACACGGGAAGAAAGAGCCCTCGCTAACAAACAGAGGGGCGTTTCCTTCATGGCCATCTGATGGGATGTGAAAAAAAGGAGAGTTTCTTATTTAAACGACTTAATGGTTTCGGGTAAGTTACGAGTATATTACTCAGACGAATGTCAGTACGATTATACTGTATACTGACAATTTTCTGCATCTTTTTGCCGTTCATCATGAGTAATAGGCGAATCACTCTCAGCAATCGAAAAACACCCCTGAAGGACGATTCATGGCTGTCTTCATAATTCTGTCACATTTGTTGTAAGAATTTTACTCTCTTTTCAGTAGTGCCTGTTCTGTTTTTCTCGAAATTACTTATTCTTCAAAACTTTTCTCTCGTTTTTGACCGAGATCGTATGCTGAAATTTTGATCTTTTTTTTTTTTCGCTCCATCTCCGGGATACAAACTGATACACTTCCATGTAAATGCGTTTGTCTTTTCTTTATAATCTCACATACAGTACTGAAGTACCCTATTCTTCTTCTCTTTTACTGAGGCTGTAGTTATAGTTCAGACATGTTACATTCACTGCTTTTTAATGTTTAGGTATAGTGCATCCAGTAATTCTCCCTCTCTCTGGCCTATCATACTCTTTTTTTTATTTTCATTTCATTTCGATTTCTCTCTTTCTATGAATGTATATTTTTTCGTATTTAGGTTTTAAGCATCATGCAAAACGAATTATTGGTTTTATACATTCATACATACATACATACATACACACACACACACACACACACACACACACACACATATATATATATATATATATATATATATATATATATATATATATATATATATATATATATATATCATCCAATCCTACATTGCCCCATGAGGAGCGTAGGAGCCCGGGGCTAGGCAGTTGGTCCCGACATTTAAGATGAGAGTGACCAGCCTCACTCATCCCTGAGTGGTATTACATGAGCAATCAACCCCAACCATCCCTTGGATATAAACCTTCACCGGCTCAATCCGATTGGAGCGCAATAAATACCCACTAAACCACCAATCGCCAAAATTTGGCCATATAGTTACCACCCAGCGTAGTAAATGGTTTCCTGGTATGTATATATATATATATATATATATATATATATATATATATATATATATATATATATATATATATATATTATTTATTTATTTATTTATTCTCTCTATCTATCTATCTATATATTGCCAGACGCCTCAATCCGGTTCGGGGTGGCCACAAACAAATCGCCTCCACGTCGCCCTGTCCTCCGCCATTTCACTGCTCTGCTCCCAACTCACACCCCCCTCTCTCATATTCCTCTCCACCCCATCCCTCCATCTTATCTTCGGCCTCCCGCTCCCTCTCCCCCCCTCCACCTCACTCACCTACACTCTCTTCGTCAGTCTTTTACCCTCCATCCTCTCCACATGGCCAAACCACCTCAGTGTATTGATTAACTCTGGAGCGTTAAGTCCAAGTTTTGTTTTATACCAAATGTGTTGTTATTCATGTTTGGTATCAGTGGGTACATACTGACAAAACAAGTAACTCAGGTGCATGTCTTCAGATCCTCCTCACCACCCACAATGGGATATGGTTTTGTCATTCTAGGGTTATTTGTATCTCACTGAAGGTAGACATCGTTAGGTGCGCATTTCAGTGGCATTAACTGCTTCCCTCGCAGTTACAGTCACTTTCCATTAGAGTACCTGTTTCCTCGTAGAACACCAGATCATTATTTTTTTCATTCTGTTGTACGAAGATTGCAAATGAATTTCCTTAATGCCCATTAATTCCAACCTTTGCACACACACACACACACACACACACACACACACACACACACACACACACACACAGAGTTTGATAATATGTCAGTTACTTTTACTGCCATCATCTGACCTTTCTTAGGAAGTGTGTGTGCTGTCCTGACTTCACTATCTACAAGCTTACAACATGGTCATCATCGCTTGAACCAAACCAAGTACCGTTACTCTGATTTTACACTCTTGCTATTAAACACTTTTTTTTTTTTTTTTTTTTAGCTTAGAAGAGACTTTTGAAACTGAAGGAGTTATATAATGCCTTGCATAACTCCTTCATTACAAAATGGGTTTTCTAAACAGGGTAAATTCTTCTGGTGGTTGTAGTAAGAAAAAAAGAAAGGTCAGTGGCCTGAGAAGAATAAACACTTCGCTCGCTGCCTCGCCTGTGAACGATGCCCCTTATTTTGTGAATGGACGAGAAAACTGGGAATTTCCGTGCCGACCAGGGCGATAATGTACAGGGAAGTGTCAGGTGAGGAGAGTTGGATGGTAAGTTACTGCCGCCTTTAGTTCTCCTCACCTAAAACTATTGTACATGGACTCGCACTTTTTACCATATCGGCCACACTGCTTCACCCCGTCCACAAATATGACATGTCCATATCACTCACAGTCAACCCGATTATATTCACACCAGTCCATACCCACTGTGGCTTCTCACTCCCACACAGAAATATTCACTTCACACTTAACAACCCATTCCACCCTCACTCACAACAACTACATGCCAAATCACTCCTTTCATTTTGCCCCACGCCTCCTCTTTCATGATTACTCCTCTTGAACACACACACACACACACACACACACACACACACACAAGTACGTTCGTACAGACGCACCATACTCCTTACACAGTTACTCCTCTTACGTTTACACATGCCATTCCACTATTAATCTCACAACCACACACCAGTCACAAGCACATTTGCATTCTACAGTAGTTAACACAACACACACGTAGTTAAAATATTCATATCCTAGACCTTCATAGCATGCCATCAGCCAGAGCTCTGTGCTCAGTTTGCTTAACATACTAAAGGTAAGTCAGTGAAAAGACGACACAAAGTATAGTGAGAGGCGACCAAAATGATTCCCAAAGCAAGCAATAAACCATCGAAAACGAGCGCATAAGAAGAATATTTGTATAATTATCTAAGTAAATGCTCCGCTTATGCCTCATACAGGCACTCCAGCTGGTATCACTACACCAGGTTTTAAATGTGACATGCAAGGAATATCACCCGAAAAATCTGAGAGAGAGAGAGAGAGAGAGAGAGAGAGAGAGAGAGAGAGAGAGAGAGAGAGAGAGAGTAAATGGGATGGCAGTAGGAATGATTATACATTACGGAAAAAGTCACCACTAATATGATCCCATATAAATGAAACCAAGTGGTGTACCATGTTTATGCTATGTTATGTACAGCACACTACACGTGCTGGTTGTAAGGAAAGATAAAAATCGTAAGGAAGGGGAGATGAGGGGCAATGAAATCAAATTACAGGGGAGAGGGGAATGAGAGAGGGATATCGAGAGAAAGGGAGAGAAGATGAGAGTGGAAGGATTGTTAGTTAAGATGCTGCCAGAGGAAAACTGAGTAAAAGGGATGCCTGTGCCATCTCCGATATTATAATATTTTCTCTTTGCTGATTATGGGTGGATTATTTCTAGAAAACATTTACCTCTTGGTTTTTTAGTCAGCAGTTAAGAGATGTGGAGTGATCTTGGTATTTTCTGTTGTCTGTATAAGACTGAAAAAATGTTACAATACAAAGTATTAGTAGAATAAATCTGCATTGTCGGTATCTGGAGTTATTAAATCCAACTGAACTGGGGGAAGTTACTTAAAGGACTGTAAATATTACTTCCTTATTTCTTCTCTTTCTTTTCTGGGTTGCTTCTTCGCATATTTCAGAATCATTCGGCAAACATCAATCATTAGCAATGGAGTAGAATAATAAGTTATTTAAGGTAGTGTGAGTGTGTTGCCACAGGTAAAGGAATGGAATGAAATGGAGCGGAAAAGGCATAAAGAATATCTTAAAATGTGAAACAGGCTTGCATTCCTCACTTGTATTATATTTTGAAATGCGAAATAGGCATTTATTCCTCACTTGTATTTTAAGAAATACATAACTTTGAGTTTTACCACCACTCCATTAAAATTTGTAAAGGCTAAAGTAACCGTGTCAGGTGCCGGGTGTATGAGTCCATGCATGAGTCTACTTTGCATAATGACACCTCTTAATATTATGTATTTATTTCTAGTAAAAGAGAGACTGGGCGACGAAAGGAAAAAAAACATGTCCGTGGCTCCTGGGCATTATATGGAGCAGGTCAGAGGAAGGCAGCTTCCAAATGCTTATTGGCGTGGTCGGTTGCGGGTGGAAGTACAGTATTGCATCACTGTAACCCACAAAAATTTTCACGTGCTGCATCTGCCCATGTCCAGTGGGGCCACTTGTATGGGTTAAAGTGATATAATAATCACGTCAGCATCCGCCCTCGCCAACATGCATTTAGTGGGGACGCGATCTAAGAGGCTGAAAAACCAGTGGTAGCCACACTCCCCTTCCCATATTGCCACCAACTTCCCGTGTCCATGTCACCTCCACAGTGGGAGTCTGCTGGAGGGATTTTCCTTTTCTTCCACTTTTTTTCCAGAACATTAAAAATTTCAACAGGAACCTGGTGTAAGAGAATGTCTAGAGGGAAAGAAAGAATAGAAATATGGGCTGGTGTCTGTGGGAGCTGAATTTGATGCAGTATATCGAGTGCACCGTCTCAAACCCATTCTCTTTCAACTCCCTCCCCCCAGTGTGTGTGTGTGTGTGTGTGTGTGTGTGTGTGTGTGTATGATCCAGCTAGCACTGTCGTGTTGGTGCTCTGCTCTGCCTTGTCAGATGATTTCAGTCTTAATCCAGTGAGTAAGAGAGAGAGAGAGAGAGAGAGAGAGAGAGAGAGAGAGAGGAAAATCACTAGCAACAGAGGGCAGAAAATGATGAAAGAAAGGGATAGATCACTAAAAAGAAAACAGTAAGCTAGTGGGGAAACACAATTTTGCTTAGATTCAAATAAAAGCTAAAAAAGGGAACACACACACACACACACACACACACACACACACACACACACACACACACACACACACACACACGCACGCACGCGCGCGCGCGCGCGCATGCACAGGATTGATCTCCACAACTTTAACTGAACAAAATCCTCGAAATTTCCTGGGCGGTTATGTTTATAAATCAGGAAGAACGAACAGATGAAGGTAAATATGCGTATTGTTTACGGTGATGGTGATGACGCAGGGGACACAGCTGAAGACTAGTAAAACCGTGGAAGTAATAAATATGAGTTTCGTAGTGGTTGTCGGCGCAAGCCTGACGTGAGCTATACGACACGGTTCAAACCGTGCAAATGGAAACATAGGTTTAAGTAGAAATAAAAACCGCAAGAGCAATGACAGCAACAACCATAATAACTGATAACATCAATATAAATACGTCAAAAAATACACGTAATAAAAACAATAATAATCACAGGAAAAGCTACGGGAAAGAAAAAAAAGTAAAATGAAAATCCCTGCCTGGCCACCTCAGTGAAGTGACTGGTGTGGAAATGTTAACAATCATGACTTGGTTCAAAAGCTCATCAGGTTTTTTATTTGTTCATTATAAACCTTTTCGCTCTTTTGGTTTTAGCATGATTTAGTGAATCATTGATTAAAATTCCTTTGACACATGCAGTCCGTGTGTGTGTGTGTGTGTGTGTGTGTGTGTGTGTGTGTGTGTGTGTGTGTGTGTGTGTGTGTGTGTGTAACGAATTCCATGTAAATAATTTAATTGTATCTATTTCCTCTCGCTGCACCCTCAGACTGATCTGGACGTGAATCCAGTGGGATGCAGTAAGCCCGCCACTTCAGCTGGTCGTTCTCAGAAGTCTTTTGTTCAGATTATGTTAATAGTTTGTCTGTGTTTTGATAGCGTGGTGCATGTGGTAAGTAAGTGTGTTGTGGTGCTGGTGGCTAAAATGCAATGTAGGCAAGGGGATTCTTTGAGATTTGTGTTTTGTGGTGGTACTGTCTCAGGGACATGTAGGCGCCTCATCAGGATTCAAACCATATATCCGTATGTTGTGATGTGACCTTTCCTCCCTCCCCTCTCCGCCAGTATCATTACCATCACCACCAGAGTCGCCAAATACTGAATGGTCCTGGAAAACAGAGACAACAGCACAATACACGGTTATATGGTTGAGTCCTGATGAGGCGCCTACATTTGGTGACGCTGTTTTTCCTGCGTACAGCGATGCAGCAGCAGCGTCCATGCTGTGTGGTGGTGTGGATGTAGTGGCGCAGGTGTGGTGGTGCAGGTGTGATGGTACTGTATGGACGTTGTGTTTGGTGGTGGTGTGTGTGTGTGTGTGTGTGTGTGTGTGTGTGTGTGTGTGTGTGTGTGTGTGTGTGTGTGTGTTTGTGTGTGTGGAGCTGTGTGTGTGTGGTGTGTGGCGGTGACATATGGTGATGCTGTTTGGTGGTGTAGGTGTGGTGGTGCAGGCGTGCTGATGCAAACGTAGTGGTGCATGTGTGGTGGTGCTGTGTAGTGATGCAGGTATGGTGGTGCTGTGAGGTAGTGTAGGTATGGACGTGCTATGTGGTGTGTTAGGTGTGGCTGTGCTGTATAGTGGTGTAGTGTGGTCATGCAGGTATGATGATGCGTGTGGTGGTGCTGTGTGGTTGTGTAGGATGGTGGTGCTGTGTAGTTGTGTAGGTATAGTGATGCTGTGTGGTGGTGCTGTGTAGTTGTGTAGGTATAGTGATGCTGTGTGGTGGTGCTGTGTGATTGTGTAGGTATAGTGATGCTGTGTGGTGGTGTTGTGTAGTTGTGTAGGTATAGTGATGCTGTGTGGTGGTGCTGTGTGATTGTGTAGGTATAGTGATGCTGTGTGGTGGTGTTGTGTGAGTATTGGGGTATGGTGATGCTGTGTGGTGGTGCTGTGTTGTTGTGTAGGTACGGTGATGCTGTATGGTTGTGTATGTATGGTGATGCTGTGTGGTGGTGCTGTGTCAGTATGGAGGTATGGTGATGCTGTGTGGTGGTGCTGTGTGGTTGTGCAATTATGGTGATGCTGTGTGGTGATGCTGTGTGGTGGTGCTGTGTCAGTATGGAGGTATGGTGATGCTGTGTGGTGGTGCTGTGTGGTTGTGCAATTATGGTGATGCTGTGTGGTGGTGCTGTGTGGTTGTGTAGGTATTGTGATGCTGTGTGGTGGTGCTGTGTGGCTGTGCAGGTATGGTGATGCTGTGTGGTGGTGCTGTGTGGTTGTGCAAGTATGGTGATGCTGTGTGGTGGGGCTGTGTGGTTGTGTATGTATGGTGATGCTGTGTGGTGGTGCTGTGTGGTTGTGTAGGTATTGTGATGCTGTGTGGTGGTGCTGTGTGGCTGTGCAAGTATGGTGATGCTGTGTGGTTGTGCTATGTGGTTGTGTAGGTTCTGTGATGCTGTGTGGTGGGGCTGGTGATGCAGTGTGGTGGTGCAGGGCACATTTATGAGATAATATCACATACCTGTCTCTGCAGCTCACAGATAAAATTTCAACTAAAGACTGAGCGAATGGGCCCCTGAGTCGATCGAAATGTAGATACAGACAATGGGTATGTGAATTGCTATTAAGGTGAAAAAGATGCTTATCTGTCACTGTGGTTGTCTCTCCTCCTTGCCATTTTGTCGTCCTATACAACTGCTTATTCATACATCATACATAATCTATTTTATGCCCTTAAAAGTCATGCTATATTCACGTGTGTCACCCATGACACTCTGTCCTACATTTCTGTTACCCCAGTTTGCATCACTCTTTGTCAGTTCATGGAGTTCGTATGAATTTGTTAGCCTCACTCATATGCATCCCTGGTGATTTATTCTCAGTCCATTCCTGCATAGTTTGGTCATCGCTCCCTACTGTTTCACTCAACTAATCACTGTTGCCTTAGCCATTTTATTCATTGATTGGATCCCTATCACCCTAGCTTTCATTTGTACTGCATTTCCTTTCAACATTTCCCCGTTTCTGTTGGTTCTTGATTCGCATTAACTCCTCGGTAATCCTTCCCGGCACTTCTGTCACTCTTGTTTACATGTATTAACTGAGGTTGCCTCACCCTTGACTGTAATTCTCTAGTTCTGTTTCCAAATGTTATTGCCATATTTTCACCAATTGCATATTTTCTCATATTTTTCGTGCTTGTCACACTGCTGCTGCTCACTCAATATACTTTGTTTTTCCTTCTGCATACACTGACCTTCCTGTTTACCTGTTAGCTAAATTTCCCTCTCTGTAAGTCTTTTTCGCATGTATTTTACTGTTTTCAGTTGCATCCTGTTTCATTGTTCATCCGTTACAGCGTGTCTACAATTTTCTGCCCTTGCCTGAAACTCCCTGACCTGCTGTTGCGGGTCTGTCAGATCTACGCGTACTTTTCCAATTTGCTTTGGTACTTTTGTCGACCACCCGCACGTCAGTGACTTGTTGAAGAAACAAAGAACATCTTCTTTTCACTTTAACAAGGATAAAAGTTCCATACTAGGATGTATTTGATGTCTATAAACCTTCAACATCTTAAAAAGTCCTGACATCTGGATCCCTTCTGTATCTGTTGTTAGCTTCCAGTGTCCATCTACCATAAGTATCTTGATATATCGAGCCCTGGAAGTTCCCAGCACCTGGAAAACTCTCGATATTTGGAAACCCACAAGTACTGAAGATAAATCCTTCAGTGCTTGAAAAAATCCGAGCTGGAGACATCCTGACGTTTAGAAAGGCGCGAGTTTGGATCAGGTAATACATTTCATCACTGAAAAAAATAAAAAAATAAATAAATAAAAAAAGTCAACTGCGGCTATAAATATGGTTCAGCTAAGGATTACCTAAGAGCTTTAGTCTATCAGCCAGCAACACACACACACACACACACACACACACATATATATACCTCTCTCTCTCTCTCTCTCTCTCTCTCTCTCTCTCTCTATCTATCTATCTATCTATCTATCTATCTATCTATCTCTCTGACACATTGCGATCGGACACCTCCAGACAGGTCATTGTGCCGGCTGATTGGAACGCGATGTAAGATGAACAGCCGGGTTGGAGGACGAACCGACTGTGTGTGTGTGTGTGTGTGTGTGTGTGTGTGTGTGTGTGTGTGTGTGTGTGTGTGTGTGTGTGTGTGAGAGAGAGAGAGAGAGAGAGAGAGAGGGCAAAATTAATGTTTTAATCCGGTTTTATCAAGGTTTGGTGTAAAGGATGTATGTCAACCAGTTAAGGAAATCTTTCTTTTTTTTAAATATGTTAAAGTTCAAAGGCCCAATTCAAAGTCTGACTTTAACAAACGGACTTTTACACTTTTTATCCAAATAATTTCATATCAGTATTCACCAAGGAAAATCTAGACCTAGTCCCTCAAGCAGCAAATATTTACGATGAGAATACGGAAAATATTCTTAGTAAAATAACCATTAGTAAGGAGGACGTATTGAAAGAAATTAATAAGTTAAAACCTCAAAAATCGCCAGGTCCGGACGATATATATGCAAAAATTATAAAAGAAACCAAAGAAGAATTATGTCAGCCACTTTTAACATTATTTAATGACTCTTTAAGTTCAGGAGAAGTTCCCGAGGCGTGGAAGACCGCAAACGTAGTGCCCATCTTTAAAAATGGTGATAAATCAGCTGCGTCGAATTATCGTCCGATAAGTCTAACGTCAAAAGTAAGAAAAATGTTAGTGTCAATTTTGGCAAATAAGATTAGAGAACACTTAGAAAGATTTAATCTTATAAACGAAAGTCAGCACGGATTCAGGCAAGGATGATCCTGCCTCACAAACTTGTTGTCATTCTACTCGGAGGTCTATGAGGCAGTAGATAGCGATAAAGCTTACGATGTTATTTATCTGGACTTTAGTAAAGCTTTTGATAGGGTCCCACACGAAAGGTTAGTTAGAAAGGTTCGAGCACACGGTATAGACGGCGATATCTTAAAATGGATAGAATCCTGGCTGAAAGGACGAAAGTAGAGAGTATTAATAAATGGAACTAAGTCGGACTGGGGATTAGTAACTAGCGGTGTACCACAGGGTTCAGTACTCGGTCCCTTATTATTTATCATATATATAAATGATCTAGACTTAGGAGTCAATAGCAGCATCAGCAAATTTGCCGACGATACAAAAATAGGGCGTATCATTAACTCGACTGACGATTGCCATAACTTACAAAAAGAACTCGATACATTGTCCAAATGGTCTAAAACTTGGCAAATGGAATTTAACGTTGAAAAATGTAAAGTACTTAACGTAGGTAAGACCATTGGAGATACTAAATACAGCTTAGATAACAAAAGAAATTAGCAAATCGGAATGCGAGAGAGATCTAGGAGTTACGATTAGTAACGACCTTAAACCAAGACAACAGTGTATTAATGCGAGAAATAAAGCAAATAGGGTCCTAGGATTTATTTCGAGAACCGTGAGCAATAGATCATTTAGAGTAATACTGAAACTTTATCTAGCATTAGTAAGGCCACATTTAGACTACGCAGTACAATTTTGGTGTCCTTACTATAGAATGAATATTAATTCGTTAGCAAATGTACAGAGAAGAATGACAAAAATGATACATGACGTCCGGAACCTGTCATATGAAGACAGACTGAAAAGACTAAGTCTGCATTTGCTAGAGAGGTGTAGAGTAAGAGGAGACTTAATTGAGGTGTTTAAGTGGATGAAGGGTATAAATAAGGGAGATATTAGCAAGGTACTTAAAGTGAGCATACAGGATAGAACTAGAAATAATGGTTTCAAACTAGAAAAATTCCGTTTGAGTAAGGAAATAGGTAGAAATTGGTTTGGTAATAGAGTAGTAGACGAATGGAATAAGCTACCTAGTAAAGTAGTTGCTGCCTCTTCCATTGAGAGTTTCAAGCATAGGCTAGATAAGCATATGACAAATAAGGGGTGGATATAGAAAAAAGAAAATCTTATAACCAATACTAATTCATAATTTTTCCTTTTCAGGTTACACTATGATAGTCTCTATTCTCCTTTCACACTTTCCTGTAAAATGTCCACGCCAGTTTTTCTATACGGCGTGGTGTTCTTTCTGACTTTTTCCTGCCGGCTTCGGCTGGAGGGTTTGGAGGGCGGGGGAGAGCCTTCTTCTTTACTATCCTTATCTCATTCAAGTAGTTCAGTTACTCTTCTAGGAGCTGCCTAGCATGGGCCAACCGGCCTACTGCAGTTATCCTCTCTTCTTATGTTCTAAATTAAACCAAACTTGAGTAAGAAGGCAGTAATAAAGTGATTTCATTTTTAGAGGAATCTGGCATAGTTCAGGAACACAAGGCAAGGTCAAATTTCGACCCGTGTGTGTGTGTGTGTGTGTGTGTGTGTGTGTGTGTGTGTGTGTGTGAGTGTGTGTGTGTGTGTGTGTGTGTGTGTGTGTGTGTGTGTGTGTGTGTGTGTGTGTGTGAACAAAACATAACAATTTTAATTCGATTGGAGTCACACTTAGTGGTTGGATTAGGGATCCTCCATGGCGATGACCAATATAATTTTTAGAATTATCGATCAAACCCCATGGTCAGATGAGAAGGTCAAAATAAACAGTTTTTATCCGGTTTCGACCAAACGTTGTGGAACGATTGAGGCTAATGCATGGCTTTTTGGTTTCGAATTTGAGAACACCAAGTTAATGATGGAAGCCACAAGGAAAGGCCACCTTCAACTTTTTTTTTATTTTTTAATTTAACCAAACCTAGTCGAATGGTTTAAGGTCAGGAACGAAGGAGGAGGGTCATTTATCGAGCAATAAGTCAAAGATTACAGCCAAGTTGACCCGTGTGTTAAAGTGTGAACAGAATAACTAAATCAGTTTCAGTTGGGTTTAGATCAGACTTAATGGAAGTGCTGCGGATCAGCCAACAAATAGAGTTGTTTTGTAGATCAGAAAGTCAAAGGTCGGCGACACATGGCAATGTCTACTTAACGGTTTTTATCCAATTTACAATATACTGTACCTTGTGGAAATGTTAATGCTAAAAAGGGAGATATAGTGATTATGTTCTGAGAACAGTCAGTCAAAGGTGAAGGCCACAGGGAAAAGTCAGAGATCTGGCCAGAGCCAACTCAAACAGTTTTGTTTTGATTTGAACAAAACTTGGTGGTAATGTTGAGGATTAACCTTGAATTAGGTCAAGTTATTCAGTTTTGAGAGAAACCGATCAAAGGTGAAGGTCAGAGGGCAAAATCAAATACTCAGCCTTTAGATGGCGAGCACGGATATTGCACTCGGCTTGTGCTCTGCCTTGTTTTGTTTTATATTTACCTCTTATTCTTCTGCTGGTGGTCTAGCTATCAAAAAATTAATAGATGAGATGAGAAAAAAGAGGAAGAAGCTTAACAAACGGAAGTTTTTGTTGTACAATGCACGTCCTTTTTTCTGTACAGCAGGCGTTCATAATTTTCTAGTTTAGTATGTATCGGAGACAATGAAAAAATTGGCAACTTTTGTACAAATTTTTATATATCGGACAAATGATGTAGTCACAGTAAATCGTCCTTTCCCATGAACCCAACAATACACGCAACATATGGCGTCACACCTTCACATGACCCTCACCTGCTGATGATGACCATCGTCCATACTTATTACATGCTAAAGCACTTTCATTTAAGCTGGCAGTGACGGTGTTGGCGGGATTGTCTTTCTGGCATTAATGGAAGATCAGGTAAGTTGTGAGATCGAATGTGAATCATTTTGAATTGCAGTCCACTAATCTATTTCTTAACTACCAATCTCCCTCCTAATATTTATTTCCCATTATAATAAGTGAGAGAGTAATCATAACACTGTGTGATGGAAGAAATAAGTTTAGGTGGGGAAGTGCGGTCAAGGGCTGGAGCCGTCATAGTAAAGGGAACGTATTCGATGCAAGATGGAACACAACAAGAAGGATATCGCTCAGAGACTGCAACATCCGCGCCCTGCAAGTTCAACTTTGCCCCGTGACCTTAGCTGTATACTTTTTTTTTTTTTTCACAGAAGTGAAGGACTCCTTAGATACTAAACCCTCCGCCTTTCCACTAAACGTGGCATAAATTGCATCAAAACTGAGCCCTCCTTGCCCTTATTTTTAAGACTGAGCTCCTTCATCTGTCCTCTGCCTTCAGCACTTCCACCAACTATGATAGAAATAGGACAAAAATTGAGTTATACTGTTCCCCCCCCCTCTCTCTCTCTCTCTCTCTCTCTCTCTCTCTCTCTCTCTCTCTACACACACACACACACACACACACACACACACACACACACACAAAACTTCTCAGTGCTACATGTACAATATTAATGGAGTGCTGGCGAGTGCTGGGATAAACCTTAAGACCCTCTAAATGAATCAACACAGTTACACAACGTTTCTCATTCATTGCTCAGTTCACAGATGTATTAAATCTCTTACATCTGACATTTTCTATTAGCCATCTATGATCCACCTCCTCATTTCTCATACATGTTCATTCTAGACATAAACCTGGATGACGGAGTAATTGTGCGGTTGCTGGTGTGATACAGGACTCGCCTTAATTAATCCCAGGACAGACGAGGCACTCTGCCACCACCACCACCGCCGCTGCACAACTTCTCCAGCCCAATCCACACCGCAAGTCATAATTCTGTATTTAATATGGAGTGTTATGGCGGTGTCTTTATTGGTATCTTTATTAGATTACATCTCTGACGGGCGAGTAACTGGTGTCACAACACTTGATTCATTATGGTAAGACTTTTGCCATGAGGTGCATGTAACGCTGGGATTAGAACAGGTACAATAATGTATTAAATAGATGCTGGGTAATATAGGGCTTCCATCAAGTTAGAGCACCAAATGAGACTCGGCTAGAGTGAAACGTCTTGTGTGAAAATCCTTATGGTGTGACTGACTGACTCGGCTGCTCTTTGAGATCCTTCCGCATCTAAAAATGGTGTTTTCATAATAATTTTGCACGGTGCATATGGAAGTAAAAATGTGTATGTTATAGATTTACTGAAACAGAGACAGAATCAAGAAGACAGAGACTACAGAAACAAGGGTAAACACAGAGTACAGATGCAAATGACAGAGGTAGTGGAGGTTATCATTAAGTATTGTCTCGGCTGGCAGCCTCACTCACACACTATTAACCTTAGGAGGCCTCTCATGAATACATATCAGGATCTGGGTTATGTGATCTCAGTGTGGAAATGGGTCTCTCTCTCTCTCTCTCTGAGTATGAGTCCAGTGGGTAAAATTATGCCCGTGGGAGAAAATAGGTCATTGTGGGGTTTAGGTGTTTCCCCCTGGGGAGAAAGTAGATCCATGGGGGAAATAGATCTATAAAGAAAATAGGTCCAATCAGAGAATATAGTTCCATAGCGAGAATAGGTCCATAGCAGAAATAGGTCCATAGGATAATAGGTTCATGATAAAACTGGCTCATTAGGGAAATAGATCCATGTGGGAAAATGTGACGGAGGGGAAACAATATAGGGGAAGAGTAGGTTCCGAGAAAAAGTAGATTCTATGGGAATATAAAATCAGTGACAGAATAGGTCTACAGGGAAAAGAGGCCCATGAGAAAAGTGGTCAACAGTGAGATTATGTCAAAGGGAAAACTAGATCCATGGGGGAAAATAGGCTCATGTAGAAAATACTTCTAAGAAAGAAAATTGGTCCACACAAGAACAGGTCCCTGGGGAAAATAGTTAAGCGAGAGTTGACTCCTAGAGGCTATAGCTGGACACAGGTTGATGTGCTACACTATTTCCTTTCACAGGCAGTTTTTCCTCTCCCCATTCTCTTATTCTTTTACCTACCTCATACCCTGTTCTTTTCATTAACATCTTATTTCCCCAACGCTCCCAGAAGACAGTTGTGGTTGTAAATAGTCATCAGATATCTGTTTCCTTCTTATTCTACTGCCATATCTTATTGGACCTCCACGTTATAATGTAGAGACCTACTATATTCTTGAGGCGGTGAGGTGCATCGTTATGATACTCATAAATATCGTAAGAGTGAACAATTGCATTAGTGAGAAATTATTGTCATGTGCCCACTGTACTAGGGAAGAGAGAGAGCTTGGCGGTCTACATTTCTATTGCGAGCCGCCTTAATCCCCTAAGGGGTGGTCACAAACAAATCACCTTCATGTTGCTCTGTCCTCTGCCATATGGCTGCCTTACCCACAACTTACGCCTCCGGCCCGTATAGATTTTCCCACTCCATCCCTCCATTTTATCCTTGGTCTTCCCTCCCTCCTGTCTCACTCTGCCTTACTCACATAATCCCTTCTAGTCAGTCTTTCATTCTGACGAACAGACAAGATAAAGCAAAAATGATAAGAATAACAGAACCAGACAAGAGATTATATCTGTCTTTCAGTCTGTCTATCGTTCAATCTTTTTATGCCCCAACAGGAGCTTAGGGTATCTGGGCGAAGTTACTCATTCCCAATAATGAAGGTAAGGGTGACCAGCCTCGCTCACTCCTGAGTTGCGTAATGTGAGTCATAAACCCAACCACCCCTCGGACGACAACGATATCATTACCACCAAACATTAAAAAAAAATAAAATAAATTAAAAAAAGTTTCCTTTTCTCGGCCCGACAAGATATTTCTCATGAGTATCCTTTAATAATCAGCACACAGCTCAGTCCTTCATTATCATCCAATATCCTGTGTGTGTGTGTGTGTGTGTGTGTGTGTGTGTGTGTGTGTGTGTGTGTGTATCTCTCTCTCAGTACTTATCATGGAAGCATCGCATTAACTCATTTGTATAATCTGTTTTTAAGACTTTCAGTGTGGTAAGTCTACTTCGTGCTTTTCCATTACTCCTCAGCAGCTGTAGGTTTTGAAGAGGGGTCACATTAGCCCTGCGTGGAGTTCAGTCGTAATGTGGAATGGGAGGCGAGTGAAAGGGCGACTACTCACATACATTTGGAGTCAAAGACATTTCGTCTCATCAGCACCGCTCCTCTTACGAACTCCATTCAATATCGTGTCTCTGTGGCACTGTTGTATTTTTACCTGTTTTAAGTTATTATAGTGGCTGCTTGCTTGCATCATCCTACAACATGACGGACGTGTAACACCCAACTGCCATTGCACTCTTACCTTTTAACTGCCCAACGTTCTAAGGCAGATGTATTTGGTGGACTCAGCCTTTCACGGATTATACCGGTTAATTATGAATATTAAAGCCTTTAAGGTGTTTTTTTTCTTTTCCACTAATCCAATGCTGCAAACTGTATTAGCTTTATGGATCAGTCCACAGTACTGAATACGGAGCCAAAGAGTACTGCTGGATTTCTGGTGCAGTTGACGCAGCGCTGATCTTACTTTTCTTCCTCTTACTTCTTTTTCTTTTTATTATCATTATTTTATAATTATCATTATATTACTACTACTACTACTACTACTACTACTACCATCACTACTGCTATTACCACCACTACTACTACTACTACTACTACTACCACCATCACTACTACTATTACCACCACTACTACTACTACTACTACTACTATTAGTAATAGTAATAGTAGTAGTAGTAGTATATTATTATCATTGTTTTTATTATTATTATCATTATTATTATTATTAATATTATTATTATTATTATTATTATTATTTTCATTATTATTATTTTTATTTTTATTATCTTTATTTATTATTATTACTATTATTATTATTATTATTATTATTATTATTATTACTACTATTATTTTTTTATTATCTCTCACTCTCTCTCTCTCTCTCTCTCTCTCTCACACACACACACACACACACACACACACACAAATAAAGGTAACTTTCTCCAGGAGAGAGAGAGTGAGAGAGTAGCCTGTGTGTCTGTGTGTGTTGCATTAAATATTACATTACCATAAGTATTACGTTAAAAAAATATTTTCTTAACTTCACCCAAGCTTGACCCGTCAACCTGTGAAACTCTGCCTTGTCACAAACCAACCAGGGGTCGCACACCTCCAGGATACTCACATGAGCTGGTGTGTGTGTGTGTGTGTGTGTGTGTGTGTGTGTGTGTGTGTGTGTGTGTGTGTGTGTGTGTTGTAACAGCTCACTCACTCACACTCCTAAGGTATCATTATACCTATGACCTGACGCCTACTCTAGGATGGCTTCAGGAACAACGCCTCTACAGCTCAATGCCTTCATTCACATTTACTTCCTCCCGCTCATCCAAGGCGTCGTCCCGTATATACAGTACATTTCCTCTTAATATATTTGTTCTGAGTAAACAGTAACGGGACAGGTCTATTTGGCACCTCTGTGGAACATACTGTTTTAGTCCCTCCTAGGCTCTCTTCCATCCTCATTGCATTTGGTTGGGGAAATAGGGGTGATGGCCGTTTGGATGAAGTACCAAAGCTGTAGTTCCATAGAGTGCTCTCTCTCTCTCTCTCTCTCTCTCTCTCTCTCCTGCCTGGATGCAGTGGTGTCCTGAAGCCTCTGTTTTTCCAATCTTCATTGTCTGACCTGACGTTCAATTTTCTTTTTTTTTTTTTTATTGTTTTCTACTTTACTTGTCATACCAGTTACTTATTTTGTTATTAATTGTTCCCCCCTGTGAAGCCCAGTTTACATAGCTATGTCACACTTACTTTATGAGTAACTTGCCGTTTCCCTTTATAGAGAACGTGACTGCAAGACTTTGAAACAGGGAAACACAACATCTGAGGACAGGATCAAGTTTGTCACGTTACTGGAGAGAGAGAGAGAGAGAGAGAGAGAGAGAGAGAGAGAGAGAGAGAGAGAGAGAGAGAGAGAGAGAGAGAGAGAGCAGCGAATGTTGACGATGCAAGTGAAAAGAGTGGGAGGACGTGAAGAGAAAGGAGAAGGAGGAGGGCACGAGGAGGATGGGGAGAGAGAGGAAAGTGCATGGTAGGCAGATGAAAGCTGTGAGTGAGGGAATTGCCGAGTCCAACAGCGCTGAAGAGTTCAATTAATATTCGTTTAAGCCAGGCAAGAAATTCTGAAGAACCAGTTACATGCACCGTGCACACTTTTTTTCTCTCAAATTTGTCTGGATAATTTCCCTTGGCTGAGTAAACGGAGTGGGACGAGTCGATCTGACTTCCTGAATATTAATATTAAGTGGCACAGCGGGAGGCTTGCCGAGCTTCGTTCCATCATCTTCAAAACTGAAATTGATACAAACAAATTTTTTTCTTGACCTAGATAAACACAAATATATATTTTTCCATTTGCCTAAGCATGCATCATTATCAATCTGTCTATTTCAACCTACTACCAGTACTTCAATGTTGTAAAGTTACCTGACAATATTTTTTACAATTTACCTTTCTTTAACCAGACGCCGTAATCCCAGACGGGATAGGTACAGATAAATTGCCTCTATGCAGACATGAGGGAGCATACAATGGGCAAGGGTGGGCGCCGCCTAATCGTAAAAGATTGAAGAAGTAGTTAGAAAAAAGTTCATATTTTTGTTGCGAACGATATGAGTAGAGTTTATAGTTATCTCTTGTGTTGTAATCTTTATGCAATAGTTCATCATTTATGCAGTTCGTAAATAAACCAATGAAGAGGGAATAAGCTTATGAATCTTTCAACAACGATTCTGCAGAACATTCCAACATGTTTGGCCGTCAGAACACCAGCAGTTGCGTTATGCTCGGTGTATTTGGAGGTATAATATTAATCATCCATACCGTTCTTCTGATTATTATTTTTCATTGACACAAAAATGTATGAGTTCTCACGTTCTAATTTTACTGCAGATGAATAATTTCATGAACTTAACACTCTGGAAAGATATATTCAAATATCTTCAGCCTAAAAAAAAAAAAAAAAAGTTTTAAAGGGTAATTTTATATGGAAATAATCCTTTTGTCATCACTGCAGAACTGAGAAGTATAAACTGAGCATCATAAAATGCTCCTTTTTATTACTTACTTGCAGTGTCGTAGACGGGAGGGGGGGGGGGGTCGCTATCACAATATTTGGGTCGTCATGACTAAATGTTTACAAACATCTAAGTTAGTCTATTTTCCTCATTACAGGTAATGAGCATTATTGTATGAGAAATGAGAATTAGGAAGCTTTACAGCGATGGGAAAAGAAAGGAGAGAGAGAGAGAGAGAGAGAATCAGTACTACATCTACTTAGTGGATGACGGACACTCGCACCTGCCACAGCTTCATCGTTTAGCATGTTTATTGACTTGCACTTCATCCCTACGTGTCAAGTGGGGTTGGTGGAGGATTAGTGCCCATCCCTGTAAAACAATCAACTCTAAGCCCTTGGCCACCCCGTTTGGGATACATGGCGTCTGGCAATGAATGAATGAAAAAAAAAAATCATCTTGCACCTCTCTGCATACCTACCTACCTACCTCCGGGTCTCCCTACCTACCGACCTCCCTCCATACTCCTTGCCTATCTCCTTTCCTACCTCCCAGCCTAACTACCTCCCTATGTACCTACCAACCTACTTATTTCCCTACATGTCTATCTCTTTACCTACCCCCATCCCTACCTTTTTCCCCGCCAACCTAATTACTTACCTATCTGCCCACCAACCTGACCACCTGCTTTTCTCACTTCCTGTCCAGTCCTCATCCTACCTTCCTGAGAAACTCCCTATCTACCTCCTTTCCTATGTAATTGCCTACCTACTTACCTCCCGTCCTACCTTTTGCCTACCTACCTCTGTCTTGCTAACTGCATACCCACTTCCTAGGCTGCCTACCGTGGAGAATTAAAGTCGTATGTGAAAAGAAAGTTGATCGGATTTATCACTTTAAAGAGAAGGACGTCTGAGAAAGAACAGGTGAAAACACGAAAATGGAAAAGAAAGAAAAAGAAAGAAAATCAGAAATGGAAGAAGAAACAAAACTAAATAGAAGGAAGAAAAATAAAAATGAAATAGAAAGAAAGGCAAAGAAAACAAAGACAAATATAAGGAAGGAAGAAAAAGACACTGAAAAGAAAAGGGGAGAAAATAGAAATAAAAAGAAAGGAAGTGAAAAAAGAAACGGCGAAAAAGAAAATAAAAAAAAGAATGGATTAGAAAAGAAGTAGAAGAAAAGAAAAAAGCGAAAGAAAAAAATATATATGAATAGGAGAAAGAGGAGGAGGAGGAGGAGGAGGAGGAGGAACAAGAAGAGAAAGAAGAAAGTTATTGTTGTTGATTGTATTTTATCGTGTTAGCGTTCGCGTTTGGCTAATACGGTAAGTGTTTAGTTACAGAAAAGAATGAAAATTAAGGCTATGTACTAAAGAAAAATTAATCTCTCTTTCTTTGGCATACAGATGGATAATATTTAAAGTTAATGGGCGCGTCGAAGTCTTCCTACATACAGTGTGACTACATACATTCTGACAGGGCCATGAGACCGACCATATGTGTGCAACTTATACTTCACTAACACCACATACACACACACTCCCCTCCCCCCCTCTCTCTCTCTCTCTCTCTCTCTCTCTCTCCGAAAACACCAATAACGCCACCATTCATCAGCCATGGACATCATCAACATCGGAACTGTTTACAGCTGTTCTATCACCGCCGCCAGCAGTGTTTGCCCCTTGCCTCTCTCTCGCTTTGTGTGCCTATAGGAAGCCACAAACAAGCCTCCACCGCAGTTACTACATCAGGTGTTGCTGTGAATTCTCCGCTTGAGAGAGAGAGAGAGAGAGAGAGAACTCCTTGATATCTCCATTATCCTTACCACCACAATCCACCAGATTTCATTGAAATCTGTCGTTGCCATTTGTGGTCTGACTCCTCCAAACAGCTCCTACAAAATTAATCATTACCCTCACCTGTCGATACAGTACCTTGTAATCTAGGTATGACTTTGAACAGCATTTTATATATATATTTCATCAGCGTCTTTACCACAGAACTCTTCCATAATAAAAAACATGGCAATACCAATGGTGACGTAAAATACAATGATACATCAGTGTGGGAATGTCTTGGAAAGGTGTTTACGTGTGTCTCGCTACCCCGCCCGTGAAAGAGGCACTGTTTGTTGGGGACAGAGGAGAAAATGGGGTATATTTTGCGTCGACCAGGGCGATAGGGTCCAGTGAAGGTATCAGGTAAGGAGCCCTGGATGGTTGGATGATTCTTTTTTCTCACACAAACACGGATATTGTTCCCATTTTCCTTCTAGTCTCCCCTCACACACACACACACACACACACACACACACACACACACACACACACACACACACACACACACACACACACACACACACACACACACATTGTCACTACATACCTGGGTAACACAACTAACATTTCTAATAATGTTATCGGATTTTTTCTAGATATAATGACAGTACTCTAAGTTAATATGCAAGGTCAAGTACGGTATTGTTAAAGGTTAGGCTATAATCAATATTCTTATCTGAACCATTTCTTGTGATTTCCTTGACTCAGTAACATAGTCGTGTGTACATATTTTATAATTATACAGATGGATATTTTATGAGAGAGGAGGATGTGAGCTGGGAGCAGGACAGTGCAATGGCGGGGGACAGGGCGACATGGAGACGATTTATTTGTGGCCACACCTTACGGGATTAAGGCGTCTGGCAATAGATAGGTACATTTATCATTGACTCGGCTCTTTTAGATTCATTACTGTAAAGGTTTGGCTAGAAGAAAATAGAGGTCTGGATATATTTACTACAGTCCAGTGCGTGTTTGTCAGTTAGGTAAATCTTCCGGGATTTATCAGGCTAAAATCCTTATATGCAGTTGCTGTGCTGTGTTGAGAAACACATGTAACAAGATCTTTATCAAACTAATGGCACAAGTAAAATCACCCCACACAGCATATTCTCTCTGATAGCACCATGTTTGATTGAGCATAAAACACTCAATCAAAACATATAATACTTTTTACAATAATGACAACACTAACCAAAAGGTGAAAAAGAAAAACATACCTAGGAGGAGAAAGTAATTTGTTAAAATCTTGACATGCCATTCTGGTAATTGTGTTCTGACCTCGAATTGTTAGCTTTTTTCATTTTTTTTTCTTCCCATTAGGAGCATCAGCCATGTCGTCACACCGCGCCTCCATCATCGAAGGTTGCTCTACGTGAACACATTATTACAAATATCAAAAAGTGGGGGTCAGGTAGGCTATTCGAAAAAATAAAGACAAAAAAACAACGAACCCGACTTTTAAACTTATTGCGAAACCGTGGTGTGGAAGTAGAGTAGCTGGAGATGAGACGGGGGAGGAAGGGAGGGACGGGATGCCAGACCAGAGCATAGGGTGAATAGGGTAAAAGAATCATTGAGACAGGGGGAATATTGAACGATAGAAAAATAATAGTAATAATCACCTTCACCCTTTTAATACGATGGCGCGATTCATTTTAGCTGAAATCGCATTAATTGTTCCAGTCTAGTACACCCATATTGTACCGAAGCATATAATGGAAGGCTACATCACACACACCTAATTCAAAAGTCGTTCCTACGCCGATTAAAAGTATTTGGCCATGACAAGAGTAACTCTAAAAGCACATCCTCGGAGCAGAATGCTCAGGTGTCCAGCAACTAACTCGTAATCATCACCAGTCTCTCACGTCAGACCAAACACATGCCCTTTCACTCCTTCCTCGGTTATTCCCCTCTGTGGTAGGTTCTTTCTCTGTATATACTTAATCTGTGCTTTTACTCGGTTATTCCCCTCTGTGGTAGGTTCTTTCTCTGTATATACTTAATCTGTGCTTTTACCTAATGAAACTCGTCTGCCGGAAAAATTGCGACTTCAACATTCATGGCTCCTCATATGCAGTTAGCTGGTTGCGAGAGTGGAGCTGAGATTAGTACCGTAAGAGAGATTGATGTGTTTTCTCTGTATAGGCATATTCTTTATTTAAGGTGTGTTGGCAAGGATCATGAATACTTCCATTATAATCAACATAAGCCAAGGATGAAACACAACGCCAATTACAGCAAAAATTAGTGGTGCACAAGATCTCCAAAAAATTACCTGTGACGAGAATGAAAAATCTAGCAGTGTAAAGAATAAAGGGTCATCTATGCTCTTATGCCAGTACATCAACCTCAGTACTTACATGACTCGAAGATATACCAAGTTGTTTTGAGTTTCTTGAATATTTACCATTTATCAGTTTAAGTTATACCTTTAAACCACATGAAAAAGCAATAATAATTCTTTGTAGACAACCTAGAATTGAAAAACCCTTAAGAACTTTAGCGTAGGGTGTGTTAGTCCACCTTTATCTGTGTCCTTAACAAATGTGATAAACGGCATCATACCGATATCAGGTATAGGACAGAAAAAATGGTAATTGTGATGTGATACGCTTGTAGGGTTTATAACGATGAAAAAGAAAGGCAAGTATATCATAACTGATTCGAGAATAAAGATGACTCAGGTGTAACAAACAGCGTGCACGGCAAGTCAGTAAACATGGCATCCAAGACATATGTAGATAACAAGACGAACACAGACAAGCACATTATGCTCTCATTAACTTTACGTCTCTTGTTTATGGAGAAATAATTGCCATAAATCTATCTTTGTGTCGTCTGAGAGAGTTGCTACATTAGAACAAACACCAGCTCCACGAACGTTCATCCCTGGTCTAGCCACATAAACCTTGTTTTCATTGCACTAGTGTGTGTGGTGGTAGGAAACAGATGCGGAGTTGGAAGGCATAGATCTAACAGTGTGGGAAGTGATTATAACAATTAATGAATAAAAGCAGGAGATAATTAAATATCCCTAATTTTTTTCGCATCTCATGGGCTGAGTAATGTGCCGGGTCGACCTCATAATTTGTCACAGCACAGAATGAAATAATAAGTTGTGTTGTTAGCAGCAAGTGTGTGTGTGTGTGTGTGTGTGTGTGTGTGTGTGTGTGTGTGTGTGTAATATCCACTAGCACCAAACCAACACTACTCCCACTCCAGCACCGCCTTAGTAACACCAGTGCTTGAAGTGGCGTTATGTCAGGTTATTGCCAGGCTCGTAATCCCAGAGTTGATAAAGACTGTCCGTAACAAAACTATCCCCTAGCCTCACTGTAACGACCAATCGCCACCCCCTTGCTCCAGAAGCGATCGTGAGAGTGGTGCAGATGATGATGATGATGAAAGGAGCAATACACGGTCACCCATACCCACACAACCATCCCCTGAACTCATGACTGGAGGAACAAAACCCATTCATGAAGAGAGACAAAGAGGTAGACAAGAACCCTAGATAGATGGATGGAGTGCACTATTGTAAGGGTAGGATGACGCATGCTGGCAAACATAAACTTAGAGTGGAGAGAGTCTGGGAAAATTCATGTCCTATAGTAAGCTAATATGGGCTACTGATGATGAGGAATGAAAGGTCTCGTGGAATTGACAATATGCCTGATTTAGATTCGTTATTTTCTACATAAAGCATTTGTTAATATCTCGGGAGAGTTTCTGTTCTACTGTTTGGCTGCTACTTACCACGATGCTGCTTGTGTAGGTGAAATCCTTCCATTAACTAACCCTGCCTCCTGTGTGGGGTAGTTTTATTTAGAGAAGGAAACTATAAAATCCTGACCTTGTATCTAAGTGCAAACTAACACTCCTCCCTCATACACTCCCGGCCTTTCCTTCCACCTTTGTCTAGAACTGCGTCTCTCTCCCCCAAAGAACACACACACTCATATTCAATCTCTCAGTGAAATAATATCTAATAATGACACGGTATGGTAATTGCAACCCAGAAGCCTTTAGAACGATGAAAGCTTTTCCATTCAGCCATGACAGTTATTACAAAAGGAGCTTAAGTGGTACTGATACTGATAGGATTTAAAATGACTAATAATTATTTCGTTATAAGCAGAAGACCACTAAAGGTACGAGTATTTGGCAAGGGCTTATACGACAGTAATTCCTAAGAAAAGTTTAATGTCACCCTGAAAACAAAGCAAACGTCTGTACGCCACGTAGGTATAGGAATACGTAGCTAAGAAACTGAAAACAGAAGATACAGGAAGAAATATGGCAGTCTTGACAAAAATACCGAGATGGACAAAAATTAACAGAGTGCTCAAAGCTGCCCTGGATAATCCATATATGTCCATGAATTACCAACTGTGTGAAACAAGAATTTGGTGCCAATATATCTTATGGTTGTAAAGAGAGAACGAGCTTAACATCATCTTTAATTATTTACATCGATACGGAAATTGTTACTGCTCTTCCTCATGGCAAGAAAATATCAACAAAGGTGACGATGCAAAAAATAGGTGATGATGCAAAATATAGGTGGCAATGCAAAATATAGGTGACGATGCAAAATATATACTGGATCACACAGCTGCGTTTCTCAGCATCACACACGGCCGTAAAGGATGTGAACAGAGCTGATGAAGTCACAACACCTAGACACACCTGCACCTGTCGACACTCCTACACTCTGCTGACCCTGCCTATGTGTGTGTGTGTGTGGAGAGAGAGAGAGAGAGAGAGAGAGAGAGAGAGAGAGAGAGAGAGAGAGAGAGAGGCGTATACAGCAAGAGGCTTGTGGGGGAGGGACTCTCTCTACTCTACCCTAACTTTCACGAATATATTACTCTTCCTATCAGTCTCGTCACACACACACACCAAAACGCACACAAGCACACACACAAAACTAAAAACAAAAACACAAACAACACACAATAACAACACACGCGATTTAAGCACACGCAAAAATCACACGCAAAGGACATTTAAATACGCACAAAAACACACCCAAAAAAAACAAAAATACACACAAAACACAAAATACACACAAATAAACAAAAACAAGCATAACATACAAAACCATCACAATAAACAAAAAGCAACACGCACAACTCAAACACAATTCGAACGCTCGCAAGAACACAGGCAAACACACACAAAGCAAACAAATGACTAGATTACGAGAAGAGATGAGAGAAATAAAGAAAAGCGAGAGTAAGTTCAGTTTTAGCGGTAGAGAGAGAGAGAGAGAGAGAGAGAGAGAGAGAGAGAGAGGAAGAGGGGTCACATGGAAGAGAGACACTTAGGCAAATGTGCAGGTAGGATACACTGGCCGTAGGGGGGAAACAGAGAGGGGGGGAAACTAGTACTTATGTTGCAAATGTACTGTTTGTTATTTGAAAGGAAAGGTAACTGGCATGGAACAATGGACTCTCTCTCTCTCTCTCTCTCTCTCTCTCTCTCTCTCTCTCTGGAACCCATTCATCTTCCTCTCGGGCCCTGGGAGCACATCCAGACATTTTTAACATCCCAAAACTGTCAGACGCTTTGGGCAGAAACCTTGCAACAATTTTAACAAGGTTTGGAAAGAGGTGCCTTGAGCTTTCTTACGCTTCTTCCACATTACTCCCACTAACGAAGCATTAATATCATTTACCCGTATAAAGAAATGCCTGTACTTTTTTTACACTGCCTTGATCTAAAATTGTCATCTCTCCATCATGATTATTAAATTAAATCGTTAGTTATTAGACTATGGTGATTATCATGAAGAAATTTTATAGGAGGCATGTACGGTGGTAATATTGTCTCTTTTTGCAATAAAGTTACAAGAAAATAATAGAAAAAAGACGAAAATCTGGACCATGTTAAAGACTGCGTAAAGGCCGATTTCAACACGGGTATCTCTATCTATCTATCTATCTATCTATATCCCGACGTCCTAGTCCCTCAAAGGGTGGCAGCAGACAAAACGCCTCCAAGTCGCTCTGTCACCCACCCTTTGCCTGCCCTCCCCCCAACTCACTCCCCCCTCCCTGATATACTAACTACAAATCACTTGCTGTATGACGAGAAATAAAAAGGTAATTGCAAAAGTAAGGCCAACATCACTGGATTGGCCTAACTGAGTGGGACAAGCAAAGTTCAGTAACATCTGCTGCTTCTCTAAATTCCCAGAAGAGGCGTCAATCCGTAAGAGTCTAATATAAAGTAAGTGTTCTCTTGGTCAATAAACGAAGGACAGTTTTCATGACAGCACCTACGATTTGTGAAGTGAAGTTGACAGAGAGAGAGAGAGAGAGAGAGAGAGAGAGAGAGACAGACAGACAGACAGACAGAGACAGAGAATTATACGCACTGAAACGAAAGCAATATTATAGCTCCTTATTTGCTGTTTCCTATATACCGTATGTGTTGTGTAGCTATGGACACGTTAAGATGAAGTATTTAAGAATTTACCTGGTTTTCCGCACCACTGATTGTGTTCTTATCAAAATGGTCATCAAGACAGGGCAGAGGATGAAGGAGGGAAAGGGAAGGGAGGGCACGGAGGGGTGAGAGGTGGAGCGAGGAGGGGAGCTGAGAGGAACTGGTGGGAGCTGAAATTGTAAGAGGGTAATGTTGTGAGTTAGGACAGGATGAATGCTGATGGATCGATTAAATAAGAAAGGTAATGCAGGAGAGTGCGTGGAGGAAGACTGAGGCCATTGGAGGAGGTGGTAGGAGTAGGATTGTTTCGGTGGAGTAATGTGAAGAAAATGGAGTGATGAGATGGGGATGAATAGGGATAACACTGAATGGTAGGAGGGATGAGGAAAAGAGGGGTGGGTGTGGGAGACAGTGAACAGTGGGGAGGAGTGTAGGGGAAGACAGTGAATGGGGGATTCGGAAGCAGGCAAGGACAGAGGGCCGTGTTGTCCGTGGTCCGTGGCACGTCTACCGCCGCAGCTGGCACTCCGGGGCGGGTTGGGGCCTGCGTGGAGAGCGGCAGATAACGCCAAGATAAACCGTGACAAATGGCCGGGACGCCATGACAACAAAGACGATCATTTCCAGTCATAAGGCCAAACGGAGCCAAGAAATACATCCATTTTGGCCATATCACAGTGAGAGAGAGAGAGAGAGAGAGAGAGAGATGGAGCGAACCCATAGTTTTCTCGTCCTTTGATCTGGCAATAAAAATGACGGCCGTGGCCTGTGTTTATCCTGGCAAGGCAAATGGATGAGGGAAAACAGCAGAGGCATCAGAGCAAACAGTTCCCCCTCTCAGCAACGATGAATGGGGTGAAACTGAGATAAACTTTCTATTTTCCAGCGATATTTCCTTGGTGTCGGAGGCAGAGAGAGAGAGAGAGAGAGAGAGAGAGGGAGGAGGTGGAGGCGAACCAGAAGGCTTCCTCTTCTTTGATTGCCGGAGAGAGAGAGAGAGAGAGAGAGAGACAGAGAGAGAGAGAGAGAGAGAGCACCTCATAAAGTCTTACGACCTAAACCGTGTAAGTACCGAGCACTGATGATGCAAGAAGGTAAACATGCTTCCTATGTTGGAGAAAGAAAAGGATAACAAAACCCCTCCACCTCTCCAGCTAGCAACGCAAAGAGATCAGCGTATTTAAAGAAGACGTGGACAGCGAGAGCTAAAATCCAGACAAAAGAGGGATTTATACTGAAGCTGTGGGCTGATGGAGACGGGATTAGCGAGAGGAGGGGAGAGGGGAAGGGGTGAGAGGGGAAGAACGAGTAAGGGCAGCCAGCCAAATCCCCTCAGTTACCCCTCCCTCCACCAGAGAAAGAGGCGATCAATATGCACAGTGGGGCAATGGCTGAGTGGGCCGGTGGTGGTGGCAGAGGGAGTGCCGGAGTGGGCGGTGGCAGGGGGAGTGGGCGGCGGTGGTGGCAGAAGGAATGGGCGATGATGGTGGCAGGGAGAATGGGCGATGATGGTGGCAGGGAGAGTGGACGGTGGTGGATTCTGTACAATAATCGATTTTTTTTTTTTTTTGCAGTTTTAGCAAGTGATCTAACAAGAGAGGTCCAGCTGAGGGCACTGTTAAGTGAAACACCGAGGATTTTAACACTTCTAGGGAAAGGAATTTTAGTGGCACTGAAGTTACTATAGGAATCAGGCAATATCTCTCAATTAGTAAATTGTAAATATTTGGTTTTCCTAGTGTTAAATGGTACAGTGGTATTTTGTCCCCAATCAGTGATCTTAGATAAGTCTTGATTTATGAAGATTGCTGTACTGAGCTGTGAGTTCGAGATATTAAACTCTGTGAATCGGCGATAAGTGTGAACGAATTGTGAAGTGTTGAGTCATCTGCATACGAGTGAATGGGATTATGGGTGATAGATAAGAGATCAATAATATGAATTAGAAATAGGGTCAGCTGGAGCCAAGACTGATCCTTGTGGCACGCTGGCATTAATCGAGCGGAAACTGAAACATACATCATTTACTTTAATCTCTCTGTCACTGAGAGAAAATTGTAGGATATTCAACAAAATCTTATCCCTTATTTCGGTCCGGCAATCAGAAAAAATAGAATTTGATTGTGCAGATTATAATCCTGGGCAGGGATGCACAAAACTCCGTCGGATGGCAGCCTTAAGGCTGGCCTTAAATGAAATATTAAGGGCGGCCCTACGGCTGCCTCTAAGGCCCATGCACGACGATCCCTTGCCTTGTCTTAAGGCTGACTTAAGTTTCGTGCATTGGCCTTAGCTAAGGCTAGCCTTAACTGTAGGGAATGTTTTGGGGGAAATCTCGTGCGTCAGCTGAGACTCTTCCGACCAATCAGACGGCAGAACACAGAAACACTGGGCCAATCACAGAGCTTTATGAATCATCTGGGGGTAAGAGGCGAGAGCGAGTGTTTATGTTACCGGCAATGTGGGGAAACCCGTCACATAGAATGCCTAGGTAAACTATATAATGCTAAAATTTCAAGACAAGGTCTAAGAAAATCATCTGTACACGTTTCCTTGGTATTCTGTAGATTACCGTGTTTATTTTAGGCAAAGTGAGAAACGACCAAACTGTAGCAAACCGGTAAATGTGAAATCAGTTATTTCAGTATGTTACGCTAATTTAGACTGCGGTTAGGTTAGGCTGGGAGAGCCTAGGCTACGTTCAAATTCGATATAGGTAGGTTAGGTTAGGTTAATTTAGTTAAACGCCTAACACAGTGCTCTTCTAAATTGGCCTAACCTAACTTAAACTTAACCTAGATTATCCCAGCCTAACCCCCTGATGTTTATCATACTTTGCCATAAAAATGCCAGACATTCTACAGAATACCTAGGCATTCTAATAAAATCCCTAGGTAAAATGTATAAAGTCAGAATGAAATACAGTAAGCTTTATTTCATACCTTGCCAAAAAATGCTAGACATTCTGTCGAATACCTGGGCATTCTATACAATACTTTATTTTCACACAATGCCAGTAACATTAACACAACAGTCAAGGATAAGCAAGTGAAGCACCAGTAATTAATTGAAAACAATGTCGGGTGCAATGAAAAGCTCTCCAGCATTACACCCACACAACCTTTAAAACATTAGTAAGATGGGAGGGTTTAGGAATAAAGAAACAAAATAGCAATACGAACGGGAACTTATTATGTTTGCTATGTTTTACCTAACCATTGTCTAACTTCACACAAAGTAATCAGCAACCACAGTTACCTAGCAGAAAACTGTCACCATAGACACCTTGGTTCACATCTCTGGTGGAGGTTAGAATTAGCCCAGATATAGGCAGCGTGATTGCTGCCAGGATATCTGTAATTACAGCTTAATATCATTTTGTTGCTGTCACAACTTGCACATCCAGTGAATGGAGCCCATTGCAACTGACAAATACATATTCTTTGTGATCTGGGGCCTTAATTGGTATGAGAGTTCAATCCATTGCTCCAAGCACTTTAGGAAGTTAACAGTGAAGAATTATCACCACTCCATAATATGGCTGCATGGCAAAGCAGAAGTAGAGGGAAAAAAAAGACCATAAGAAACATGCAAACATCAAGAAAAGGGGGTAGGACAGAAGACAGAAGGGGACAGTTAGGAATGAAGGACTGAAGACAAAAAGGCTCCTTAGCTGCCCTTTACAAGCAGGGATACTGGGGATGTGTTCTTTCCCTCCCTTCTCATGGGGGACCCAAGCACTTTAGAAAAACTGTTTATTCTGTGGAAACCCTCTAGTCTCTGTTCTTTTCAGCAAAGCACTGGGCATCTTAATTTTTCTGTCATTTCCTGTATAAAGCATCTGTCACACGTGATATCACTTTGGATATGCTTGTTGACTGATGAATACCACTCTCCAACAACACTCTGAAAATTCCCCTGGGTTGCCAAAAATTGTTGCGTAGGCAAGAATGGCATGGGAGTGTAGCGTGACACTTCCAGTATGAGGCTCAAGTTCTGTTAAACGAAGGAATTTGCTCCTGAGGTGACGATATTGTCTCAATGCATGTTCATCATTTATATTATGGGGGTTCAGTGGATCCAGGAAACCTCCATTCCCATCTCAAAGCACGATCTAGTTCACAGGCAACCATCAACTCCATACCGAGATAAACAATAACAAGTTTGGTCCGGTTTGTGCTATAGAGAATATCAAATCGGAGTTACTTTATTTACGGGGCTCAATGCAGTAAGGCTGCTCCGACCCAGCCTCAGCGGCTGAGGCGGCCTTACCGAGGCTTACCCTCCTGTAAGTGCTTCGTGCATGGGCCTTAGCGACTTACGGCCTTAAACTACCCGACTTAAGGCCGTGTGTAGCCTTAAGGCCGTTTGTGCATCCGGGCACTGGTAGATTTTTATACCGAATTCTGGGTTGGGTTAGGTTCGGTTATCAATGTTCGGTCGACTAAAAAAAAAAAAAAAAAAAAAAAAAAAGACCGATTTTTTCCTAAATACATACAAATAACTTAACCAAACCTAACCTTGAAAGCCACCAATTCCTCTTATAAACAACACGTACTGTGAAAATCTAGAAAATAAGGAATGGAAATTGTGCTACTTACTTATTACGAAGTGGGCCCGCTGAGTTCGTGCATACCATCATGCGTCTTTCGGCAGAAAATAGAATTCGGTTTAAATATTAAAAATAAATATAAACTGCACAGCCAAATTATATTTTTTCTTGATCACTGGACCAAAATAACCCTGGGAAAAATACAATGAAATCAGTAAAGCGAAGTACAGGACATCCGAATGATTACCTCCTTCCATTATATGCTGCAAAATCACACCCTAACGTTACATACGTTCCTACACTATGTCCGGTTTTGAGGCGATCTACACTTCTTGCAATCGTTCCTTCGATCATAAGTTACTCGTTTCTGCAACATAGCTAATCTACCTGAGAATTGCAGATGTCATTATTTCTATATTGTTCGGAAACATCATTTAGAAAATTAAAGACAATTCTAAGCTGCCTTATGTTGCTTATCGGCAGCCTGACTCAAAAGTAATTCGATTTAAAAGTTTACATACCGTACGTAACATGATGCAATACCAAGAAAATCGCAGGATACACTAATTCAGAATGAATTACATGAAGCTATGTTCACGTCATATAAACTACAGGCATTAAATATCAAAGATGCCTAGACATTTCACATAACAAATGCACAAATTTACAATAACAACTTACTATGCTTGATGTCCCTCTATAGATCTTTACCACGTGACGTCATGGGTCATGCGACTTTTGTTCATGATGCCATAATGGGCGGCAAATTGTCGGACGTCTAGAGAGAGAAAATTGCAGATTCCACAATGTTATTCCACTGTTGTGCCTTCGGCTGTTAGACATGGCAGAAAAGTGTAAGTGGGGTAAACTTCTGCCGGTTTCCAGCCAATGAGGAAAGGCAACAGAAGTGGATAACTGCCGTGATGAGGGCGAATTGGCAGCCGACGGCCTACAGGCCGTACACCCGACTCTGTAGCAGGCATTTCATATCAGATGAGCCCCCCACCCCCTCCAACCCCATCCCCATCCCCCCACAGCCACCCAACCACCTCACACACACCTCCAACTTTCCTACACACCCCCACCATCCTCCCACTGTCACCCCAATTCCCCCACCGCCACCCCCACCCCCACCACCATCGCCCACCACCCCTCACTCCCACCCCCCAACAACTTCCTACCCCCTCACACCCCATGCCCCCAACTGCCCTCCACAAGTCCCCCAGCCCCATACAATACCCCTCACCACCACCCAACCCCCTTCCCCTCCACCCCTATCGGTCTCACCCCTTACCACCCATCCCCCACCCACCCCCAAACCAACCCTAATTCCACCCCCACACTCTCACCCCCCACCCCCAAACCAACCCTAATCCCAGCCCCACCCCCCACCGCCATTCAAATTCCCCACCCTCCCTCCACCTCCTTCCCACACTCCCACGCCCCCACCCTCCACCCATTCATCAACTACTCGATTCCCAGCCACTGTATATACCTTTCCCAGTGACGTCACAAATCACGTGGTTTTGTTTAAGACTCCGTATTCGATGGCAAACTACTCGCAGTAATGACTGTCCAGACAGGGCTGTCAGAGATTGTACTGTCTGATATATGCAGAAATCTGGATCAACGCCACCAAGATCTGTACAGGAACAAGATAAAGTGTTTGAAGTTGGAGGCTTACACCATATCTAGAGAGAAATTCACTCGTTTCAAGTACGGGAGACAAAAAACAGATCTCACACATGGCGATCTTCATCACTATTTGGTGAACAGAGGCTGTGGATGACGTTTTTGAGAATGCGGAAAATGACAGCCTTGTTATCATTCATACAGGAACCAACGAAGTCATGCAAACCCGATCAGAGGAGCTGATGGAGAAGTACAGGAAGATGATCTGACGTTACAAGGAGAAAACTAACCATATTTTAATTTCAGGGATACTACCAAGGATTAATGCAGGGAATACCTTCTTCAGCAGAGCATTTAGTATTAATAACAGAGTCAAGTCACTCTGCTTACAGGAAGGAGTTCAGTTCATCGACACGTGGAACCAATTTTACGAGCAGCATACACTGTTTACGAACAATGGACTACACTTGAATGCCGTTGGTTCTGCCCGTCTCGGTTGTTTGCTTAATAATGCCGTAAGTTTTTTCTGGAGAAAAAACAAGCATCACGGGAGGCAAACGTAGATGTCATACGATCTGTTAAATCAATAAATAGTGGAAGCTCCCAACATCAGAAGGGAAAGCACATTAAAGCAAGCCTTGCAAATGCTCGTAGTCTACGTAATAAATTTTCTGATTTAGAGGCCCTTGCCTTTACGGAAGATTATGATGTAATTGGAGTAACAGAATCGTGGCTAAATGCTGAGCAGAGAGATTTTCTAGTGGAGTTTAATTTACCAGGCTATCACATTTTTAGTTGTGAAAGGAAGAATCGAGCAGGGAGTGGCGTGTTGTTATACTGTATGTTAAATCAGGATTTCATCCAGTCGAAATTACCAATCCATGTATCGAAAACATCGACACTATTTATATTCAGCTTAGAAATGATTATTGTCATAAAATCACTCTTCGGTTAATTTATCGTCCACCTGGTCAGCCACTCAACATCGATAATGAAATCTACAATCAAATTACCGAACTATCCTGTATGCAAAGCACTGTAATATTTGGTGACTTTAATTTACCAGTTCCAAAATGGGGAGAAGCCCTATCCTCAAACACAGGGTCAGACCTATATACAAATTTGCAAGAAAGTTCTTTGTATCAATTTGTAAATTATCCGACACATGGAGCTAACATCCTAGATCTTGTCTTAGCTACATCAGAAAATGTAGTGAGTAATGTTATTGTAGGAGAAGAATTTAGTACAAGTGATCATCGCATAGTTACATTTAACATTAAATTCAGTGAAGACAGTGTCAAGGCCAATTGTGAGAAAGTGCCCGACTTTAAGAGAACAAATTTTAAGAAATTAAAGGCAATTGCAGGTGCAGCTGACTGGCATTCCATTGTCGAAACTTTAGATATCAATGACGCGTGGAGTTACTTTACAGAAACTTTCAAACAGTGCCATCAAATTATGTATTCCTATGCGCAACAGAAGGCCCGCCAAAAATTCTAAACCCAAATGGTGGAACTCCAACATTAAACATTGTCTAGAAGCAAAAAATCTTGCATATAAGAATTATAATACCACAAAGAGTCAAAGTGATAAAAATGAATATGATGCCCTTCGACGAAAAGCCAAAAAAATAATTAAATGCAGTAAGAAAAACCTTGAGACACATATTGGAAGTATCAGTAAATCAAATCCCAAAGAATTTTTCAGTTACATAAGAAGCAAAAAGGTAATAACTCCATCAATCGGTCCCTTAGTCACAGATAACAGAGAGCACACTGATAAAGAAACTATGATGGCGAAAATTCTTAATACTTTCTTCGCATCAGTATTTACAACAGAAAATATACATACAATTCCTACTGTTTCCCCCATTCCTATAGAAGAGGGCAACATAATCACTGACATTACAGTCAGCGATTTATGACGTACTGCTTGCAATAAACAGATTAAAAGAGAATAAAGCACCAGGACCGGACAAAATATCACCACGTGTATTGAAGGAACTACAGAATGAAAAATCAAAGCCTTTAGCTGAACTTTTTAGCTTATCACTTAAGAGCAGTAAGGTGCCACATGACTGGAAGCTTGCTAATGTAACCCCAATATTCAAAAAGGGCAACAGAGCCCAACCAGAAAACTACCGCCCAATTAGTTTAACATTGGTGGTTTGCAAATTGCTTGAAACTATTATCAGAGACAAGTTTGTAAAACACTTAGAAACAAACAATCTCAATAAAGATTCGCAACATGGTTTTCGTAATAATCGCTCTTGCCTCACGAATCTGCTGTACTTTTTCAATGATATACTGAACATGTATAACGAGACTAAATCTGTTGATGTGGTCTACCTCGATTTTCAAAAGGCTTTTGACAAAGTTCCACACAAAAGACTCCTTCAGAAGCTAAAGGCACATGGTTTCAGCGGCAGTGTTCTCAAGTGGGTAGAAGATTGGCTCACCAGACGAAGCAAAGAGTTGTAATAAATGGAAAAGAGTCAGACTGGATAAACGTTACAAGTGGAGTGCCGCAGGGTTCAGTGTTAGGTCCTATTCTTTTCTTAATATATGTGAATGATATTGACGAAGGATTGTGTTGTAAGATTTCAAAATTTGCTGATGATACTAAAATAGGTAACAGAGCAGATACAGCACTGCAAAGACAGGCAATTCAGAGAGATCTTGATCAACTGTTTAACTGGGCCCAAGTCTGGCAAATGGATTTCAATATTAATAAATGCAAAGTGTTAAACATTGGCAGTAAAAACGTAAGAGCAAGTTATAGCATGAATAATGTCCAGCTTGATAGGGTAAACCATGAAAAAGACTTAGGAGTTATAATAACAAATGATCTGAAACCAAGAAAACAATGTACAGAAGCTGTGAAAAAAGCCAACAAATTGATTGGCTTCATAGGCAGTGCATATGAATATAAATCCAATAATATCGTCCTCACTTTGTATAATTCCTTAGTAGCCCGCACTTGGAGTATTGCATTCAGTTTTGGTCACCGTATTATAAAAAGGATATGGAAAAGCTTGAAAGAGTGCAGCGAAGGATGACAAAGATGATACCTAGATTGCGAAATAAATCGTACGAGGAACGTTTAGAAGCCCTTAATCTCTTTACCCTAACAAAACGGAGGATATGAGGAGATTTAATTCAAGTATTCAAGATATTCAAAGGACATGATAACATGGCTGTCGATAAATACTTCACAGTTGATCACTCGAGCTACACCAGGGGCAATGGGCATAAAATAATTGGCAAACGATTCCAGTCACATGAAGCTAAGCATTTCTTCTTCAATAGAGTTGTAAATATATAGAATAAATTGCCCTCCAACGTAATAGATTGTAATACAGTACAAACCTTTAAAGGTCGCCTGGATAAGTATTTGGCATCCAACCCTCAGCTTGATATGTTTACTCCTGAATAAAACACTTGTGTATGTATAATTTTCCGTTTTATTTTGTTTTAGTTTTTTAGAGCCTGGATCAATTTATTAAATGCAAATATAGTATATGCACAGACTAGGATATGCACAGATAGCCCTGAGTTAACGGTCACTACTCAGACTTTCGACCTGTGATGGGCTGTGGATCACTGAGGGTCCCTGTTAGTTACATGGCCATCCTCTGGATTTTTTTTAATGTACCAGGGGTCACTGCGTCAGGAGGTGACTTGTTTGCTTGTCCCGCTTGGGAAAGTTCCTAGTCCCAGTGGAATGAATGGAGCTGGGGCCTGATTGACTGCTGCCTACCTTAATAGCGCCAGGCAAGGCTGCCACACCACCCCTGAATATCCACACTGTGCACTGTGCAATTTCCACACTGTGTCCACAGACGCCCCGTCAACTCAACATACCCGTACAGCGACATGCATTAGTTATTTATTTCTTCGATTGCTCATTGTACATTACTACTTTCTCTTTCAGGTTATTCATACTGGTAGCTTATAGATAATGAATTATAGAATGTAGCTTTTCCTTTTCATTCTTTCCTATGAAATTTCCATGTCAGTTTTTCCATGCTGTGTGGTGGTTTTTCTCACTTTTTCTTGCCAGTTTTGGCTGGAGGGTTTGGAGGCGGGGGGAGCCTTCTTGCTTTACTATCCTTATCCTTCAGCATGTAGAGTTAGATCTTGTAGTCATAGTCTACTCTGTATCAAACAGCCTCGAAAGGACCATAAGGTCTGTTGCTGTTTGCTTTCCTTTGTACTCCTTTGTACTCCCTTTGTACACCCCGTGAAAGTTCACCAGGGAATCCCTCAAGGTTAATATGTGTAATATATCTAGCTGGAACTGACATACAGTACATGTAAATCGTTTTGGTAATCAATAAATTATTGACATGGGGCCAAGGGTGGAAGGATTGTACAGATCTTTTCCACGTGACGTCACGGGTCATGTGACCTGTTTATGATGCCATACTGGAGGGCAAATTGTGGAACGTCTAGAGAGAAAAAATTGCAGATTCCACAATGCTATTCCACTGTTGTGCCTCCGGCTGTACGACATGGCAGAAAAGTGGAAGTGGGGTAAACTTTTGCCGTTTTCCAGCCAGTGAGGAAAGGCAACAGAAGTGGATAGCTGCCGTGAAGAGGGAGAATTGACAGCCGACGGCCTACACTCGACTCTGTAGCGGGCATTTCATATCAGGTGAGTCACCTCCCACCTCCTCCAACCCCACCATCCCACCCCTTACCAACCATCCCCAACCCTTCCCCAAACCCTCACCCCTTACACCCCCCACTGCCCTATCCCCGAAACCAACTTTAATCCCACCCTCCCACAGCCATTCAAATCCCTCACCCTCCCTCCACCTCCTTCCTGCACTCCCACTCCCTCAACCTGCACTCATCAACTACTCGATCCCCCCTTGGCCCCACGTCAATAACTTACTGATTACGAAGACGATTTACATGTACTGTATGTCAATTCCGGCTAGGTATATTACACGTATTTACCTCGAGGGATGCCCCAGTGAATTTCATGGGGTGTTCACCAAAAACTGATAGAAATCTCCATATCTGAGATCTGGTTTCGGTCTCCCGTACTTGAAACGGGGAATTTCTCCCTAGATATGGTGTGAGCGTCCAGCCTCAAACACTTTATCTTGTTCCTGTACAGAACTTGGAGGCGTCGATCCAGATTTCTGCATATATCAGTCAGTTCAATCTCTGACAGCTCTGTCTGGACAGCCATTACTGCGAGGAGTTTGCCGTCCAATAAGGAGTCGTAAACAAAACCACGTGATTTCTGTGACTTCACTGGAAAAGGTCTATACTCGCGAGCACGGCAGGCCCACATTCCAGCCAGGAAGTTCCGGAAGAGACCATCGAATATACTCCACAGGAAACAGTATATAATCCACAGGGTCCGCAGAAGACAGCAGTATATAATGAACAGAAAACAGCTGTCAAAAGTCCATAAAAAATAACTGCACACCTAAAATATCAGAAAATAGAAGAAGTTTGATACAGTCTACCTCACACTCTCACAGCTGATTCACGACTCCCTAACCCACTGACTACGGTGAATGTGATTTGCGTGAATTTCAATCCAGTAAATTTGCTCAAAACATTTTCATAATAATACAGTGCGATAATAGAATAAGGCATATGTTTACGAAGCCATAACACCGGATTCCTGCGAAATAATAGCGGGAATCAATATGCTGCACATTTCTGTAAACATTTCTCTTTGTAGTCTCTTCCACAAATAAAAAATAAGCGAGGTATTGTTGGGTCCGTAATGTGGGTGTTAAGGGTGTTTAAATATTTTCTCTACCTCTTTTTGTCTAAATGGAGAAAATGAAAAGAATGAATTTCAAGCCATTTCAAACGTTAACATACCCACACGCCAGTCAGCCTAGATTCGTGTTATTCTAGCTCCATCTTGACTTATTTCAAATTCGAAAACAAAACAGAGCCACTTCCGGCCCTCTTATTGGCTAAATCAGGACCATTATGCACCGGCGAAAACAAAAGCATAGCACCTTATGACCATACTATACCACCCAGAAACAAAAACGCATCGCCTTTAATAAACGAAACACAATGAAACAGCCACCACAGGCATCATTAACGGCCTCACAATATCTCGCTTGTTTGTATTTGCAGAAGAAACTTCACAGAAGAAAGTTGACTTAGAACTGTGCAACGTATTGATTCTGGTTAGTATTTTTAGTAATCAGGTGTTATGGTTTAGTGAACATTATCACACAATAACAATGAATCGTGGCTATAATTATTTACACAAATACAAGTACCTATTTAGGTTTCAAGTATTCACACTGCAAGAAATAAATTATTCTTACAGTCTTCATAATTCTGTACTTTCCACAATGTATCACAGCTCAAAGCACACTGGCACCAGTTCAACCCACAAAAATCACTGCAGCACCTAAACATCGTATGCTACAAAATCTTGCCTTCACATTAAATGCCAAAAAAAAAAATATATATATATATATATATATATATATATATATATATATATATATATATATATATATATATATATATAACAACTTTGTGGTCATCAGTCCGTTTATTTATATTTACCCAGGCTCCTTTACATATCTTCAGTCGATGGTGTTGTCTTGGTCGAGATATTTTCACCATTAGCGTAGGTCTAGCTATTTGTATCTGTTGGATTTAGTATTGGTTAGCGATTTGTCTGTTAAGTGATTACTTTTAGGGTCTTTAGGTTTTTCTTTATAAGTAATGTAAGGGCTAAAAATATAAAAGCAAGAATATATATATATATATATATATATATATATATATATATATATATATATATATATGGCCTTAATGACCAGGGGCTTTGGCCCCAATGGTCGATAGGCCAAAAAAAAAAAAAAAAAAAGGCTGAGCACCATTAGCAGATTTTAACCTCAGATTGCTTCAAAACTTGAAATTTACTACTTGCAAGAGAAGTGATGGTTGTGAGTCGTCTGCTGGAAGAACGTATGCGTGCTTCTCTTCTCTGTATCCACGTCACACACACACACACACACACACACACACACACACACACGTGCACCGCCTTTTAGATCATCTCGCCATTCTCTTATTCCATCTCCCACCAAAAAATATATTTCTCCCCGAAAAGAGAAAATAACACACTGAGAAAAATAAATGAAAGTTATAAAAAATAATGACACATCACCGATCTTCCTCTTCCCATACACTGCCCTTCACGTCTCCTATTGCCCTCCCCCTAAAATCTATATCTATCTACACACACACACACACACACACACACACCACTCCACAATACACACATACACGCTCCCTCACCAATACTTCCCACATTTACCAATGACTCTAGTGAAAGTGGCGAGCATCATCCACTCACTTGAATCAGTGTTGCCTACTTATTCCACTTTTGAATCTATACTGGTTAACAAGTCTAATTGTTTCCTGTAACCCAAGAAACCATCCACAACACTGGATGGTAACCATAAAATCAAATAAAGAAGTAATGTTAAGCCTATGGTGAAATACTTAACTGGGTAGAGAGACAGTAATGTGGCGTCATTTCAGAAACCATATCTCCACACTTCCCCATGTCTCGTCGTGGTGAGGCGCCGTCCACCGCAAAGGGTACATCAGTTCACTGCATGAGACACCTTGCAGGGGCTATTGCTTACCTGCGGTTGATGAGTTTGCTCGGCCAGACAGAGAGGGGTTATTCTACTACAATTACCACAGCTAAACCATAGACTCTTAAACGTATGCCATAGCATGCATATTCAGATGAACCTCACACTGATGACCCTCTACACTTTGTAATGCATTCCCCACCCTGACAACTGTACACCTGTACACAACACTCGCACTCTGATTCACGTCAGCAACATTTAAACCCACCACTTCCCCTCCCATACCCTTCACATTCTGTTTTATCCCCTCACTATTCTTTCTTTGCACTCACACTCATACCCTCAACCACTACAACACCCCTAGTTTAATCAACCCCCTCCAGTCTTTATACCCAACGAAAATAACACTGGTCAACTCTGAAACTGTCTCTGTTTTCCTACTGCCTATGATCTCCAGTCTTTCAAACGCAGTATTTCCAGGCATTTCGAAATGAACGGATCTTGAATTTGGCCATCATTTGTATTGTTTTTTCCATTCTTAGAAGGAATGGTTTGCGGGCTCCTGGCCTTTGGTTCCTTCCTCCTTGCATAAAAAAAAAAAAAAAGAACAATGCAACACTCCCTGCCACTCAGTCCTCAGCCTCGCATACCCACCAACTCCACACCCACGACAATTCTCATGTTTTCTCTCCACGTGCACATGGTCACCTCAAATAAAATTACTACATCAGATTTCCCCCCAACCAGTTCTTTCCTGCCACCATTGGTCAGATATTTTTCTGACCCGTATTGCTCGCTGATTAAAGTAAATATTAAGTGGGAAGTTCTCTTATTTCTATTGTCACTGTTAGGATTTGGCATCTTTGGATTTACTGCTAGTTCATGCATACTACTCACATATTGGCTTTAGGATTGAGAATGCAAGTAAGTGTGTGTGTGTGTGTGTGTGTGTGTGTGTGTGTGTGTGTGTTTATGAATTTTAAGTAAAAGAAATTGGTATGAAAAATGCACCAATCAAAATACAACATATAACATCCCCCCAAAATACAGGATGAGCCAAAAAACATGTGCCAAACTTCAAGAGATTATTCTTTGATTAATTCTGAGTAATGCTACATCAACTAGGTCCAATTGTCAACAGTTACGGTGATACAATACTGAAATCATTATGAACGAAATCGGTGATTTGCTAACATACCTAAAATTTATCAGTAACTGTAGCTTCGTAACGACTCACAACTACATAAGTGTTGCTGCATTGTTTTTTGTTCTAAGTCAGCCGAAAAATTGCCTCCTGAATTTTAGCACACGTTTCATGAGACAATTTCAAATAAAACATTATCAGATATTCAGATTCCCTAATTTGTATTTCTCTAAAGAAATGGAAGGCCATAGTTCAGTTGTTGCAAAGTATGTTCATGAAATCAATGCGCTCAAGAAATCAATGCGTTCAAGACATCAATGTGTTCAAGAAATCAATGCATTCAAGAAATCAGTGTGTTCAAGACATCAATGCATTCAAGAAGCCAGTGCATTCAAGAAATCAATGGGTTCAAGAAATTACTGCACTTAAAAAATCAATGCATTCAGTTGTTGCAAAGTATGTTCAAAAATCAATGTTTTAAGAAATCAATGCGTTCATGAAATCAGTGCATTCAAGAAGTCAGTGCATTCGATTGTTACAAATTACATTCAAGAAATCAATGCGTTAGGGAAAATCTTCATGGAGCAGCGAGGAAAAAAACGTAACTCAATGATGTGTCCTTCATTACGCACGGATGCTTTTTGTGCCGCCAATTTTGTCATCACTTCCCAGACGTTCCCATCCGCTTTCCCGCCACCAGTAAGACCCACAGTGACAGCGGCCAGTCACTGAGAGGACGTAAAGACTCAAATTTTCCCAGGCATTCACAGGTCCTCGGTAATATTGACATCTTAATTCAACCACCTAAAGGTCTGGTTATTGGATGGGGGTGTAAGGGAGGAGGGATGTTGTCGGGGCAAAGAGGGAGGACTGGGGTTGGGGGTTGATGTGATTGTGTTTGCGCATTAGAAGGGTCAATGGAAGTAATGTGATAATAAGAGGTAATACGAATGTCACAATAAAGGTAACTGTACACAAGATATCAAACTTTAATAACTGTGAAGGAAAGACAAAGAATACCAAGAGGAGAGAAGGTACTTGTATTCTGTCATGTGCACAACAGGTAAATATTAACCATGGAACTGTCTTCTTCAGTCGGTCTTTTCCATTACCCATGACCACTGGCCTGGCATTATTCACACCTGAAAGTGTGGAACACGTTAAGTGAGCACCCCTGTTAATATTGTTATTTTAGGATGGAGAGGGAGAGACTGATGAGGAGAGTGTATGTGAGAGAGGTGGAAGGGGGGACAGGGAGGGGGAGGCCAAGGAGGAGATAGAGGGATGGAGTGGAGAGGTATATGAGAGAGAGGGGGTGTGTGAGCTGGGAGCACGGCAGGGAAGTGGCGGGGGACAGGGCAACATGGAGGCGATTTGTTTGTGGCCACCCATTACGGGATTAAGGCGTCTGGCAATAGATACATAGATAGATAAATTGACTGCTTTTAACGATGTGCTTAGGTTTGTTATGGCCTTAATAATTCCGAGATAACCCAGTTTTATTGCTCAATTTGGCATTGTTTGGTTATTTTCAGCAATATGGCGACGTCCTTTGATTACATCCTTGTAGTTTTAAGTACCACATATTACTTTTCGACAAGCATCCAATGAGATGCGTAGGTCCAGTGTTCAAATTACTGTAGGTCAGTGTGTTAGGGGGTTATGACTTTCGACAGTGGTAGCCTATCAAACGGGAGGGAAGGGGAGGGTGGGAGAGTGAGCGGAGCGAGCTGTTTAAAGCTGGGTGTTATAAAGCTCCCAGTCCCCCCCCCCCTTCCCCGGTAATTACTTTTATAAATCAGATCAATAGGTAGCCTTATACAGTAGGTAATGGATACTTGAGTACTATTCAAAGGTCCAGGACACAGTATTCCCATTATCACAGACATTTTCAAAACTCAAAACGTATGGTGTGTGTGTCATCTCCAAAGTCTACCCTTATCGCGAACTCTAAGGACGCATATTTACTAATTAGCTTGCAAATTAGATGAAAAAATTCGCTCATAAACTTGACATAATTCAAGTGTTGAGATAAAACCAATGCACAGAATGAGGCTAGGGTGGCTAAAAATCACGTGAAAAAGTTTGGGTTAATATTGCTAACTTAGTAACTTGAGTCGTCTTCACAGTGTAGAGAAAATCTTTAATAAATTGCAAGTGAATGGCTGTCTCCTAACTTTCACAGTCAGAATAATAGAGGTCATGCATTTATTCACTTTCTGAATGATCATATACGTGCAGTAAATATCTCTCTCGTTTCTGAATGATCATATACGTAAAACAAATGTACTGGTATCCCTCGTAACAACAAACACATCATTTTTGAGAGGGTCTTTTGTGTTCTACGATGTCCTCTAGTCTGGTCTATCTCCATGGGTCTTTACTGTATTTGAGAGGACAACCCGCCAATCCTCCCAATCCTCCCACATTTCGAACACTGTGTACAAGTTATAGATGGTATTCCATTATAATTCAGCTTCTCTGCCCATACATCCAAAAACACTGTAAATGGCAAGGAAATCGATGAGTTGGTGAGTACGACGCTTTAGGAATCGGAGAAAACATGGATCACAGTTTCAAATAATCGCTGCCAAAAGGTTCTCGAAGTTCAGTCAAGCGGTGAAGGAAAATACCGAAAATTCAGTCAAGAGGAGAAGGAAAATACCGAAAATTCAGTCAAGAGGAGAAGAAAAAATACCCGAAATTCAGTCAAGAGAAGGAAAATACCCGAAATTTAGTCGAGGAGAAGGAAAATACCCGAAATTCAGTCAAGAGAAGGAAAATACCCGAAATTTAGTCGAGGAGAAGGAAAATACCCGAAATTCAGTCAAGAGGAGAAGGAAAATACCCGAAATTCAGTCAAGAGGAGAAGGAAAATACCCGAAATTCAGTCAAGAGGAGAAGGAAAATACCCGAAATTCAGTCAAGAGGAGAAGGAAAATACCCGAAATTCAGTCAAGAGAAGGAAAATACCCGAAATTTAGTCG